>NW_013669242.1:108007-113377 GCF_000517525.1 Limulus polyphemus
AGTCCCAGTCTCTAGTCCTATAGAGTCCTTCTAGTCTCTAGAAGTCCCAGTCTCTAGTCCTATAGAGTCCTTCTAGTCTCTAGAAGTCCCAGTCTCTAGTCCTATACTCTGCCAGTAGAAGAGATGTGATATATATTTATAATTAGCAAAATATGTTTTTAGTATATCCGAATCCTACAATGTAGCTATGAATGTTGTGGTACACATATATGTACACTGTATATATACGTGGAATATTTTTATCAAGCATGCAGATATATTTATTTAGCAAAACACACTTTCAAGTTTATTAAATCTCCCAGAAATTCCTTCAATTTATTATAGTCATAGCTTTTAAATCTTGAAGCAAGTACGAGTTAGTTTGTTTCCCTGCGAATAAGGAGATTTTGACAATCAAAAAATTATGGAACTTATATATGTAACGTAATTAACTTTGAAAGAAGTAATAGCCTCATTTCAAGGATATTCAAAAGAACTACTTTTCACCTGAAGATGGCTTTATTTTGTTTGTTTGTAGTTAAGCACAAAGCTACACAATAGGTTATCTGTGCTCTTCCCACCACGGGTATCGAAATCCAGTTTCTAGCGTTGTAAGTCCGCAGACATACCGTTTTGCCACTGGGGGGGGCTTTGTTATCACTTGCAGTTTATTCACATTCTGTGTCTAAGCGGGATATCTCCTGTGTCCACCAAGGGGAATTGAATCCCTGATCTTAGAGTTGTAAGTTCGAAAACTTACCGCCGTCCCACTAGGGGAAAGAGTGGCTTTATTAAAGAAGAATTTTGAAGTATTAGTAGAAAGGAATGTGTTTCGAGAATTAGGTTGTGATCGAACCAAACAAAAGACAGTCAATTACAGAGGTGTCTTCTTAAATTAAAATATGATAACACCATTAATGAAAGAGCATATTAACAAAATTAGAACAGCTTGTTTGCCCTTTTAGACCGGCAGTTTCAAATATAAGTACTTTTAACCATACAATTCTGGTTTCCTGGGTCCTTTGTTACATTTTTTAGGATGAATACACAGTTTGATTTTTCTATACAATTCGAAAACTTGAAGTTGGATGAACATGTTTACAATACCAGTTTTGGCGCTGAGTTGTTGTGTATAAATATTCCTCTTCACGAAGTGATTCAATCAAGTGCAAATCTGATGTTTTTAGACCTTGAAATTAATAATGTGAGTGATACATTAATATAAGCACTTATCATAAACCAAATTTCACAAGATTGTTTATTCACTGATAGTTTATACCTTTTAGATAGTTTTGAATATATATATATATATATTTAACTTGCAGTGCCTATCATATTGCGAATGGATACTGTTGCTCTATAAGGAAGCATAAGACATCAAATTTATTCAATGTTTTTATATATATGGTACCTTTAAAGAGAAGTACAATGTTCCCAACTGTCTTTTTATGTCAGATTACCAATATACAGGTTAAGATAAATATTTGTTAAGAAATAAAATTGGAAATATTGTGTAGTTAAACTATTCATAGCCTTTTGTTGTTGTTGTTTAATATCTAAACGCTTAAGAATCGATTTTTTGTAAAGTTTGTTTGTTTGTTTTGAATTTCGCGCAAAGCTACACAAGGGCTATCTGCACTAGCCGTCCCTAATTTAGCAGTGTAAGACTAGAGGTAAGGCAGCTAGTCATCACCACCCATCGCCAACTCTTGGGCTACTCTTTTACCAACGAATAGTGGGATTAACCGTCACATTATAACGCCCCCACAGCTGAAAGGGCGAGCATATTTGGTGTGACGGGGATTCGAACCCACGACCCTCAGATTGCGAGTCGACCGCCCTAACCACCTGGCCATGCCGGGATCTTTTTGTAAAGAAACAACAGATCTATAGTTTTGTTGTCAAACAGATGACGTCGGTTCGACTACACATCATTCAGTCCTTGGGGTAAAATTAAAAGATGCCCTGCAGCCTAATCCTGTCAATAATTTAAGTATTTACAAACGCTTAGACTAATAAACGGCAAGTGATAATGGTTTCAACATTCTTTGCATGCAGTGCAAATAATGAATCTACGAGGAGATATAATCAAATAAACTCCCCGTCTTTTTCATTGAGAATGAAACCAAAATGAACTGCTATCTAAACGGTTTGTCTGTTTTGTCTGTAGATACTCTAGGGCTATCTGCGCTAGCCATCCCTAATTTAGAAATAATAGACTAGAGGAAAGGCAACTGGTCAACACTTGGAGCTACTCTTTACCAACGAAGAGTAGGGTTAACCATATTATTATAATGCTCCCACGACTGAAAGAACGAGCATTTTCACGGTGATAGGATTCGAACTCACAACCTGCACATTGCGAGTCGAGTACCCTAACTACCAGGTTGTTTATTGAACTCCAATAAATTTAAAAGCTTAACATCTTTTATTAGTAAATCACTTTAATGTCCGAAAAATGTACCTTTAATTTTTTTACAAATACTGATAGCATTAGAAAATAACACTACGCTTCAACTACCTCGTTTCTAAATAAAAGTCCAAAGATACAGCTTTTGAATAGATTTTTGTAACTTTTTTACAACGTTTCGACCACTCGTGTGGCCATCATCAGGTAACTATTGTCTAATGTGTGAAATACTGCGCGAGCATTTCGTTCCAATTTAGAGAACATATAAGGTGACACCTGTGTTTTGATTTAAATTAGGTTTTAGTTCGTGAATATTAAATGTTTCTTTTATTTTTCTCCCATTAATGTTGTTCTCATTGCATAACGTTGTTGATTTTAATTGGATGTTGATTTGTTGTGCTGTGTTTGTAAATGTGTGATGGGTATTGTTATGTGGCACAGCGGCATGTCTGCTGACTTACATCGCCAGAAACCGGGTTTCGATACCCGTGGTGGGCAGAGCACAGATAGCCCTTTGTGTAGTTTTGTGCTTAATAATAAACATCAAACATCATTGATCCTAATGTTTATGTTGCGTCCTGTTTTGTCTATGTAAGTGCTATCGCATAAATCGCATTGATACTTGTAGATACTTCCGTCGTTGAACTTCTCGGAATAAACCTTCCTTAGATGACCTTTGATTTTAGTATTCGATTGTTGAATAAAAGTAACTTTGCTGTTTATTTTTTATGTGTGTTTTTTATGCTTGTTTCCAAATGTTTATGATGTTTTGGTTACATAGCTATGATATGGTAAGACACCTATAAGTGTATCTGAGTTTGTGCATTTTGTTTCCTTCATGGAGTTTATGTTGTTTTCCTTTTCATTTTTTCTGTTATTGAGTTTGCTTTTATATTTGACTAAGGTTCTAGTGACATTGTGTTTAGGGAAATGACATTTGTTAATAAATGTATCAGATATTGATTCTAGTTCATGCTACAGATTACTGCTACTACACATGTAAAATGCTGTGTTGTAAATGCATGATAATATGTCAATTTTTTGTTGTGTTGAGTGGATTGAATCCCTCTTTATATAGTTGTTATCATTAGCAGATTTATGAAAGAAAGTTAAAACTGTTGCAATATCTTACTATTATTATGTTCGTGTAATTTACAACCTGGTTTTCATTCTCTTCTTCATGGGTGAATTTGATGTTAGAGTGAACGTTGTTTACGTGTTGTAGAAATGACTGTTGATGGTTGTTGTCTTCAAATCCACAAAATACATCGTTGACGTATCTAACCCAGTATGTGGGAGGACGTAGAGCTGTGTTAATGGTCTGACTTTCTATTTTGTCGCAGTAACGTTTCTACTTGTAGTGGTACTGTACACTCTAATAGTAACGTTTCTACTAGTAGTGGTACTGTAATCTATAGTAGTAACGTTTCTACTAGTAGTGGTACTGTACACTATAGTAGTAACGTTGCTACTAGTAGTGGTACTGTACACTGTAGTAGTAACGTTTCTACTAGTAGTGGTACTGTACACTATAGTAGTAACGTTTCTACTAGTAGTGGTACTGTACACTCTAATAGTAACTTTCAATATATATTCTAAGAGCTTATAAGTGAAAGCAACGGAGAATATAACATGACAACCACAGTACATCTGCCACATACAGTGACGACGAGATTTTTCGCCTAGTACCAGAGTCATCAGGTCGTGAGCGGGCACTTAGGTTCTCAATCCATAGATATCTAAAACAAAATTTTATCATAGAAAGCACTGTATCGCCATCCGTTACCCAAATTTCAGTGTTACCAGATTGGGTGATTATCGGTAAATGTCGTGATTTTTTTTTTGTTTCTAATTTTCGAAATTTTTGCATTGTGCGAAAAAAACTGAACTAGTTTTAAAAATGACTCGTGCTTAACATGCGCGTAACGAGAAGGGTAGGGGTGCGATTGACCTCCCCCCTAAATTGCACCCACATATATATAATACATATTTATATGTACCATTTTAAATAAAGACTTTAACAAATAAGAGGAAGCATGCCTCTGGATCTCTCAGTATATTTTCGACACTTAATACTGCTTTCTTCCAAAAGTAACACCTCATTTATCATAATTCATATCTATCGTTTTTATAACTAAGAAGTGAAACTCCTGCTGATTTAAGCAATGAATGGTGCTAATCAACCTTGCAATAGAAATATTTTGATTTTTAATTAACATTTCGACTTGTAAAGCCAAAAGAAGTAATAACCAGGGCTAATCATAATTACGCAGCTTTGTATGTTTATAGTTACATGCAAGATATTTTAGCCCTGGCTGAAGCATGGGCTCTCCTCCCTCCAATTATAGAGTCCTTTCGCAACACGTTTGTCAGTCCACAGTTCAGATAGCGTGGCTCCGTCTCTAATTTTCAACCACCAACCACAGTGTTACGTATCTGCTTGTTTGTTTGTTTCCGGTAGAAATTCTTCCCGAGGATCTTCAGCGATACAAGTCCCTTCTTGATTAAACCAGTTATTCTTCCTCGATACAAACTTTTAGTACACAGTAGTTCCACAATCAGTACGTTTCTCGTCATTTTAAGCTTAACAACTTTTATAATACACGCTATAAGTCACAGCGATTCACAATCTCGATAACTTCACTCTCAATCAGTGCAAAACACACACTTTACGTCTCACTAGCTCGAAACTAACATATTCATAAATTACACGGAACACAAAGTAACTACTGCTCTTTCTTCATTTATATATTTCCCCCGCTGGCTTTCCTCTGTCAGGCTTATATACTAACGAAGAGAGCATCTCCAACACACTCGGACTTCACCGATCATTCGAGAAACTCATCACGCACGCCACAAGCGTCACGTGACTTCCGCTGTCGTAACATTGCCCCTTCCTTAGTATTGTTCGTCCCGAACACCATCCACTTACATTAAACCAGAAGAAAATTAAAAATAACTTAATTAAATGCACATAATTT
>NW_013669242.1:113599-114661 GCF_000517525.1 Limulus polyphemus
TTAAATGTACATAATTTACAAACACAAAATTTAAAATACAACAAAGTATCTTAATTTTACAGGATGTTTCTTCTTCCGTACTGGTCTTCATCTCGTTGGCTTCTTCCTCATGTGGGGTTCATCTGCTTCATCAGGAAATGTCCTATCATCGGTAACAGTCACATCAGTGGTAGTAACTTCATCAAGGGCTTCACTGTTTCCCTTCTTAAAACCGGGTAGAGTTTCTTCTTCTTCAACAGTGGCTTTTTCAGGTGACACGTCTTCAGCAGCATCATTTGTTCTGTTGTTCATTTCGTTCCAACTGAAATGTTCTGGTACCTGATAATGCCAAAGCCTGTTGGTATGTACCACCTTTGGCTTATCTCGCCGACCACATTTTATTCGGAAAGTCACGTCTGAGAGACGATCCACTATGTCATATGGGCCTTCCCATTGAGAAAACAACTTAGGAGACTTCCCTTTGGTCTTCCTGGGATTACACAACCACACCTTGTACAAAGCTGACTTCAGTAGATCTCTTATCATAACGTACCTTCATGGAATCAGCAGACGTTTTCAAGTTTGAACGCACTTGATGGTGAATATCATCCATTCCTTCAGATAACACTTTCACGAACTCTGGCACATTTTCAGGCAACTCTTTGTAAGGTGGGCGACCTGTTATCAGGTCCACTGGCAACCGAAGTTTCCGACCAAACATCAGCTTTGCTAGAGTGTATCCAGTGGCTTCATGCTTTGCTGTTCTATAGGCCATCAACAGTAGAGGAAGTAAGACATCCCAGTCATCTTAATGGCTATTACAAAACTTTGCCAATTCCTGTCACAGTGTCCAGTTGTACTTTTCTACTATCCCATCGGACTGTGGGTGAAGTGGCGTTGTCCTGGTCTTTCGTATGCCAAACAACTTACATCATTCCTGGAACACAGCTGATTCAAAGTTACGGCCTTGATCTGAATGCGGTTCGTATGGCATACCAAACCTGAAAAAGAAATCACTAATAGCCTAAGCTACAGTCGTAGCTTTCTGAGTTGGTATTGTATATGCTTCAGGCCACTTGATGA
>NW_013669243.1:0-2104 GCF_000517525.1 Limulus polyphemus
CTTAACTACTTTTATAAACACACGCTATAATTCACAGCTATTCACACACTTTACTTTCGGTGCCTACTACTCGCTTGACTCGATTATCTGTCTCTATATCTATCTACGGTTTATATACTAGAAACTCCAGCGCGCATGCTCCCAGCGTCGCGTGACTTCCGCTGTCGTAACAGTAGCCATGTTGGGATTGCGTGGCGGAGACATGTTGTGTTCGCCCGAAAATGTTGGCCTCTTTAATTTATTTACGTTTTTCATTTTCGTCACACATGAATCTCACAAGTAATACAACTTGTATGCTATAGACGTTATTACTTTTATATTGATCACACAGAAGAACAAACAGATGTAAACTTCTGTATTACACACACAATTTCGGAGATCTTAATATTACGGAAGACAAAGGAATGCCGAAAACTATAAATGATCCTGCCCTTTGAGATTGTTGTTTTTAAAGAATGGTCACAGAGTGAATGAAAACAGTATTGAATAATATCATAAAAGTTCCAGCTATAGAGCATTAAAAAAAAGGCGAAATACCGAACGCCTGCAGTTAAAAGGCTAATAACTGGGAAATAATTTGAGTTATATAAAACGTGCGTTAGACGTGACTGGCTTAAAATCTTCGTGATTGTTCAGCGTTGTAAATATTGAGTTGTGTTTTCAATAAAGTAAAAGAGATACGATAAGTAGAGTACGTAGGAGAAATTTAGCAAGTAAGTGGAAATTCTATTGAAACGTTAGTGTTTGTAGGGTTAGGCTTAACCTTAGTTACGTGGCACTTGTAAAAATTGTAGAATTTGTAGTCGAAGAAGTATAAAAAAATTTTTATTATTTTATCATTAAGTAAACTGGATTATTTTTTTCCCGAATAATCCAAAAGAACCTGCCCAACAATAGAAGAAACCTGTAAAACAGTATAATAATCATCGTAACAAACTTTTTCTTTCATCAAGGCCAAGTGACTTAAAATTTATAATACCAAGTACTGCATAACAACTTAAGCCTCTGCGAAAAGACAAATTATTTGTAATTAAGCCGATTGTTATAATATAAGCTATACTTTTAATGTTGCAATTTGTTTTCTAGGGAGTGCATGACATTAAAATCCAGCACGTTTATAAAAGTGTCTTAGTGACTATTCAAAATTAAGAAAATCGATCTACCAAAAATATTCAAGAATTTACAATGTTGAAATTGAAAAGCTTATGTTCGTCAAGAAAGTTACAGTTGCATCCAAAAGAAAATAAATACAAACACAACAATGAGATTTAGAAGTTCTGATAAAGAAATTGTTATAATTGACATAGTTTCTTCTATAATTTACAAAGTGTGGTTCTTTAAAATTATTTACGGATACGATCAAGGCCCTAACGACTGCGCGTGTTTTATAGGATGTTGTCTGTATGTCAAGTGTTGTCATCTAGCGTTTAATGTTGCAACTAAATATGATTATGTGATTAGTAGAAATTACTCGGTAAATCAATCATTTTGTAAACGCTGTTGCGTTGTTAAACTATAGGATAAATTAATTCTGAATTCTCTATCTAAAATATAAACTTTTGATGTGGTTAGCGTTAGAAGCAAATATAAATACTAATAACGTTAATAAGTTTTTCCGTTGTAGATATGAAGCATTAGAATATAAGTTACTATTTTATAGAAAAGAACAAAAAATGTATGAAATGTAAAATCTTTAATTCTTTCTGTCGCAATATTTTATACATAGCTGATAATAATTCATGGTACTACTGAAAACTATTTTATTGTAAAAAGTTAACTAAATTTACGCCTTTTCTTACATAAAAATTAAAATCTTTATAAATGTAAATACAATCACGACCTGTATCTCCAGAACATAACTTTATTAGCTCAATATTTCGTTATTACAGCTTGGTCAGGGGCTATCGATATCCCACAAGTTCCCTAATCCAGTTAAATCTAAATTGGTACACTGTCATTCGTAAATCGAACATTGATACAGGTGTTTAAAAAGTTCGTAGGGGAGACCGGGGCTAGTTGTTACAGGGGCAAGTTGATACAGTGCCTCTAGCTCTTGTTGAGATTAATAGACGGCGATAGTTCACGGACCATCGAACACGTGTTA
>NW_013669243.1:2999-6335 GCF_000517525.1 Limulus polyphemus
TAACACGTGTTCGATGGTCCGTGAACTATCGCCGTCTATTAATCTCAACAAGAGCTAGAGGCACTGTATCAACTTGCCCCTGTAACAACTAGCCCGGTCTCCCCTATTATATAAAAATAATATCAAACATTATTGAAATTATATTGTTAAAACAATGCTAAATAAATAAAATGTGTAAAGCAATAAGTAAATTATTAACATCGTTCGATTTAGAGTAGAATACGTTACATTTATTCATATTTGTATTGGTAAGTATTTTTCCATTTTTATTATATCATTACATACATAAAACAATGTCTGAACATATACTTCAATCCTTATAAATGTGTATAGAGACTTCGTCAAAGTACTGTTACGTCTCTGGTCGTTTGTTAATTTCCCGTAAAAATTCTTCCCGAAGAACTTCAGCGATACAAATCCTTTATTAAATAAAATTAGTTTATTCTCCCTCAATACAACATTGCAATACACAGAATTTCCACAGTCACTTTAACTTAAACACACGCTATAATTCACAATGATTTACATACTTTACTTACGGCTTGACTCGATTATCTGTCTCTATATCTCTCTATCTACTATTATTCTCTGCTTTATTTGCCGAGCTTATATATTAAAATAGAGGGCGTCTGGCAAACACTCGAGCCTTCATGATCCTTCTAGAAACTCATCACGTGTTACCAGCGTCACTTGACTTCCGCTGTCGTAACAGTACAACATATTAAAAACTTTATAATGCCATTAACGTCTCTACACTAATGGCCAACCTTTGCATTTATTTGTAATAACAAAGAAACGTGGAAGGAGGCTAGCGAAAACCGGATGACTCTTTTAAGAAAAAATGCTTATCCACAGGAATTTATACAAAATATAATACGAAATTTTGATAGGTACGTTCTTCTGAATCGTATAAATAAAGAAAACACATTTAAAGCCCGGGCTACTTGGGTGATTCTATATATAAGTGATAATATTACCACAAAACTAAAGAGAATAATTAGAGCATCAGACTTACAAAAACCAGGCATCTCCCTTAAATCATTAATAACAAGTTCAGCATACAAGAAAGAAACACGATGTATATAAAAATAACTGTAAAGCCAATAAATAAGGACTACATGATAGATGCCATAGTAAAAACGTTGTTTATGAAGTAACTTGTGGTAGATGCTCTACTACGTATTTTGGAAAGACTTGCCGATTCATACATGATCGAATATCTGAACATGTGCGTGTCATCCAAAACCTCAATACTAACAATGCTATTGCAGAACATTATGGAACAGTACATGGCCTACCACAAGCGAATTACATCTTATTGGATGTTAAGATCTTATCTAAATGTCATAATTTTTGGACAGAAAAATTAAAAAATCCATTTTATCAATAAAAATATACCTAAATTGAATAAATACAAAGGTTGACCATTACTAGAGACGTTATTATGTTGTACTTTGACGAAGTCTCTATACACATTCATAAGGATTGAAGTATATGTTCAGACATTGTTTTATGTATGTATTGATATAATGAAATGTTAAAATACTTGCCAATACAGATATAAATAAATGTAGCGTATTCTATTTTAAATCGAACGATTTCAAAAATTTACTTATTGATTTACACATTTTATTTATTTAGCATTGTTTTAACAATATAATTTCAATAATGTTTGATATTATTCTTATATAATATGAACTTTCTAAACACCTGTATCAATGTTCTATTTACAAATGACGGTATTCCCATTTAGATTTAACTGATTATGAAAACTTGTAGTATTATCGATAGCTCCTGACCAAGCTGTAATAGCGAAATATTGAGCTAATAAAGTTATATTCTGGAGATATAGGTCGTGATTTTATTTACATTTATAGAAATGTATCGTAATAAACTCCAGTTTACGTTAAACAATGTTAAGAATAAAATTAAAATATTTAGGTTATGTTCTGTTATCCAGTATGTACATATGTGTGTGTGTTTATGTCACCGTTGATTCTTTTATAACGGATATTTATTGAATTTTGCTAGTGGCGTATTATGTATGTAGTTTTTAGTTAGTATATCGCTCAATTATCAGGAAATCTACACATCACTAATACCATAATTTTAAGATATAGAATATATGAAATCATCACATTCTAATTGCAGTGAATATATCATACTATTTTTTTATGTATGTTAACAGAAAAAATGAGCAGGTGGAATCATTATTAATATGCATGAATAAATAAAACGCAGATGATGCCTTATTTAGTCTCTCGATCCATACTTTCAGTAATTATCGCCCATTTTTTTTCTCAGTAGAACTAGCGGTCCTTAAATTTATTTTTAACGTCCTCCTTAATAATCCTTAAAATATTGTATAAATACACAATCATACTGTCAATCTGATGATAATGTAAAGTCTGACCTGATGTAAACAATTGGTGATTTTCATTGATGTGGATTAAGCAAGAAATCACTTAAGAATGAATAAATTGGCGTTTGTTTTTTGTCACCCATAAAAACCATTAAAGATGGCAAAAGTAACACAGTGTAATTATTTTTACTGCTAAAATTATTTTTAATTTCTACATTTGTAAAACTCTCAATCTCCACCCACAAATTATAAAACTCTCACCTAAGTAGTTCAGTAATAACTGAGCACCCGCCCTCCTCCCTTAACAACATCATCCAGGTACACAGTCTTCCAGTGGCTCAGCGGTAAGTCTGCGTACTTATAATGCTAAAATTCGGGTTTCAATACCCGTGTTTAGCACAGAATAGACAGTTCATTGTGTACAATAGACCATACGTTGAACTGAAATATGTGCCTAGAAAATTAGTTTCGTTCCAACAAAAGAGGCATTATTGGTTTAGTGCAGACTTGTGTAGCTAATATCCTCACAGATCTCGAGTTAAAAGTTCTCCACAAAAAGATTCCTGAGGTTTTTGTCACGAAACAACCAAAGTTATCTGGCTCTTGATTAATTTCGTCACATACCCGCTAAAGATGTTTTGGCTATAATTTCAACACTGTTTGCCTAATCTGAGTACAATATGACTCAAAGTAATTGAAATAGATTAGGAAAATCATTCAAATGGCAAATGAAAACATAACTCCACTTATACAAGATTTTTATGGGAAAATGTGTTGAAAAATATATAACCAGAAAAACCCTTTAATTCAATCCCTGAATTAAACATACAATTGTATATAGAATTCAGAATTCTTGTCTATTTTAGTATACATTATGTACCAAAATTATCCCCAATGTTTATGCAAACAGATAATGTGCATTTGTTTGTTTGTTTTGAATTTCGCGCAAAGCTACACGAGGGTTATCTGCACTA
>NW_013669243.1:6829-15156 GCF_000517525.1 Limulus polyphemus
ACCAACAAATAGTGGGATTGACCGTCACATTATAATGCCCCCATGACTGAAAGGGCGAGCATGTTTGGTGGGACGGGATTCGAACCCACGACCCTCAGATTACGAGTCGAGCACCCTAACTACCTGGCCAGTTAATGTATAATATACAACCTTATCCCTATTTTGATAAAACTTTGGGGGGGGGGACTTTACACGGCAATAATTATTGCTTTTTAGAATGGATTTCATTTTAACTACATGAAATTTATTTGAAAATCTTTCCAAGCAAATAAAATGAAAAATTTGTGACTTTTTAATTAACTTATCTTAAAATAGTAATTGCTGCAGATATTTCAATGTTTTCCTCAATGGAAGAATTGTGCAAACAATTTCAGTGAAGCAGAATACTTCATGCAATGTCTCTGTAAAAGTGGAAAAATATTTTAAGGTTATCTCCATACAAATGAATAATTTTTCTTTCATATGCTAATTACTTTTAACACTTTTTATACAGAATTAGAAATCATTATGCCAGTTGATGAGATTTTAAGTCAGTTTCAACATTAAACATTTGAACATAGTTAAATCTTTTGTGGAATTATCCAAATCATACCATTACAAGCTTAAGCCTTATAATAGCATAACATGTATGTGTACAATAGAGAATGGACAGCAATTGTCTCTGGTAGACACTAATCATGACACAGAACGAGAAAGGTGTATTTTTATAATAATTTTATTTGTCTTATAAAAAAAGTTTGTTTTACACTACTGGACAAATCATGAGAATCACACTTAAATATCAACAATCTACATATTTTACATCTTCTAAAGAAGTAATATTGTTGATAATCCTAAAGTTCTACAAAGAAACAAAATCCCAGTATTTGAAACTTCTTTTAACATAAAAAAAAAGAAAAGAAAAAAGTTGAAACCACTCGTAAACTACAAATATTCTGTCAAAATTCATTAAAAAAAACACGTGACTGAACTTGATATCCTAAGTAAACATACGACAAAAAAATTGAAGTATTAAAGTAATAAACTGAGGAACTAATTGATGTAATGAATACTTCAGGTTTAAGTTTTTTCTTTCCATTCATTAGTCACTCTTCTCCAGCAACTGGCGATCAAACAGATACTCTCCCATACCGCTGTTCATGGCTCCAAGCTGGCTAATGTAGGTCTTATATTCATTGATTGAGTCCACTTGTTCTGTAAGAAACTCTCCCTCGATGAAGTCCATCAACTGAAAAATGAGAAACAATTCTTTCTTTATTCATTTATCAAGTGTATGTGAATTTTTTATTCAATTCACAATTTCAAACTACTTTGTTCCTCCCCCCCCTTAAAAAATTTCTGTAGACACCCATGTGAAAAAACCCTTTCTTTCATGTCCTCACAGTCTTATACACATATATAAAATTCAATATTGTGAAAGTATTACAAGTTTTTTTTTATTGATTTATACTGCAAAATGTTTCATGAGGATTCTAGCTTGTTTTCCAAACTACTGTTAGGTACAACTGTTTAATTTTTAACACTGCATTTAATCCTGAAAAAGTAACATAAATAACTCTTTGTAAGTTTAAGCAGTTATCTTTACGAGTGCAATTTTCTTGTATTATAACCTTCCTAAAATTGTATATTTAAAGTTTGAATAAAAAACAGATAAGTTGAATCTTTTTTTTTCATTATTATTTATTTAGCTACCTGGTAATAACTTACATGCGGATCACTGCAAATTTTATCAGCCATGTGGTGAAGATGATGCAATTTGTTGTTAACATGCTTCTCCAAATTCATAGCATCTTCCAGTGCTTCCAATCCACTTTTCCAATCATCCTTTCCTGGCATCTGTGGGATTAAAACAAATTTATTTGCTGACAGAATTAATTACTACTAAAGCTGTAAAATACTTGTTTTGTTTATTTGGAAATAAACTTCTTCAAAGATTTAATCCTGATTACAGAAGAAACAAACTTGGCAGAAATTTCATTTTGTTGTAACATTGTTCTTTCATTGGTGGATTCTTTTAAGTTATCTAATGAAAATAATTCAAAATTCAGTCCATCTAACAATAAAAATTAGTATATTTCCTCCTTAACGTTTCTACACAGGCTTGTACACTTTATAACTTGTAAGCAGAAGAGATTATACAAGTGTCGCTCAAACAGAAGTAATTTCTCTAAAGTAAAAAAAATAAAAACTTATTTGTCCAACTTCACAGTTGATCAATCAAGCAGGTGAAAACAAATTTTCTGACAAAAACACAATGACTGATCAACTATCTATGCTTCATTGTGTAAACATGCTTAATCTACAAGTCTCTTGTTCATTAATATTCCCCAATATTCTAGGACTAACATGATCTAAACTGCATCAATTAAGTTATAAGGCCCCTAGCATAAGCAGGATTATGTGTGTGTGGGGGGTGGGGGGGGGACTGACCCCCCACTTTTTGTTTCTGTGGGATATAGTATACACATGATATTGACAATAATTAAGTCATTTGCACACACACACACACAAATTTTGTTCCCAAATTTTGCTAATGGCCCTTAGTAACAAATGATCACACACACACACAAGCAAAAACAAATATTCGAGTTAGTCCCACTACTTGTTGCTGAAGTACCATCTCTATTTTTACTGAATTATTTATATTAAATTACTCAATACAATATGTGGACCAACTGGTACTATGAACGGAGATGTACATGATGCACAATATTTAATATCAGTTACAAAGAACATTTCTACCATATTGGTCCTAACATCAAATAATTTTATTTCAACATACGATACGAAAATTGTTTTCATTTCTGATAAGTTAAATTTCGAAACAAGAAAAGTTATTTCAATAGGTATATAAAATATAATCATGCAACCAGACTGGTAAATGTATTGAAAACTATTTTTAAACAATTACGTTTTTCGAAAGAAACAAATACAAGTACCGTCACTGTTAATATCGCTACAGTACAAGCCTAACTTTCGTTCCGAAATTGATTATATATTAACTTTGAAATGTACCTTAATATCAAATGCGATCACTTTCCCACTTCGTTTGTTGACGTAATCGATTAGCTTTTGCGCATGCTCTCTTTCTTCGTCCGAGCTGTGCTTGAAGAATTTAGCAAAACCCTTCCTGCCGACAGAGTTACTGTCAAAGTGAGCCGCCATGTTCATGTATATGAGACTAGCGTGCATTTCTTCGTTGATCTGATGCTGGATGGCGTTAACGCATCGGTCGTCCAAAGAGTATCGGTCGGTTTTAGGTTCTTTCATCTCATTGTCTAGGATCAGTATAAAGAAAATTGTATTAGTTTCAATCCTCCTGGTGAATAACTTAAAAATAACTTAAGTTAAAAAACATTATAAAATGTTATATCCATTTTATATATCACTTCAGTGAGAAAATATGTTTTGAAAGCAACATAAAACAGCTAACACAATTTAAGTTATTAACAAAATACATTAAGCCTATACATAATGAAGCTGCAAATGATTCACGTTTTTAGAATAATTTCAAATGAACTAAATATTATAATTATTATTGTCGTAAGTATTAACCCTGTTACATTTTAAACACCGCATTATTTATCTAGTCCCTTACAGATTTTCAAGCATTAGAAGAGTGTATAATAGTATTTCAACCACACTATATTTGTCATATCCACTGCTGACGACGCATTTCACTCAATCCAGAGCTCTTCAGGCCGACTGGGAAACAACAAACCCAGCAGTGGTCAGGACACTATTTACATTGTTGCGTCATCGAGATCACGTGACAATTCTCATGCCCTCTTGTTTCTAGAATTATCTTGTACTTTGGCGAATGTTCTAGTTCTTACTAGATATAGGGTAGGCTGGTATATAAAAGAGGGGAGTGTAATGTGTGTATGGATAGTGAGTAATTGAACTGCAGTCACAGGGTATTGTTGAAGTTAACGTTCGTTCGTAACAGTGTTGTTTTGGCGCGAGTATTGAGATTAAGTGTATCGCAGAGTTATATTCGGAAAGAATAAACCAGTTTTATTGAGTAAAGACTTGTGTCGTTAAAGTTTTGTTGGAACGAAGTTACGGAAAAATCAATTAACGGTAGAACTATTTTTTCTTTTGCCATAGTGAGTCTTTTTTTCCAACTGTTTTTTCCATGCAAATTTCACCATCTCCCAATCATTTCAATGTCAAAATTGTAACATATTGTTATGTCTCTGGTCGTTTGTTAATTTCCCATAAAAATTCTTTCTGAAGAACTTCAGCGATACAAGTCCTTTCTTAAATAAAACTAGTTTATTCTTTCTCAATACAACTTTGCAATACACTTAATTTCCACAGTCACTTAAACTTAAATACACGCTATAATTCACAACGATTCACGCACTTTACTTATGGTCACTACTGCTCACTTGAGTCGATTATCTGTCTCTATATCTGTCAGGATTCAAGTGCAAGGTTCACTTAATTCTAATTTGCCAAGTGCTTAGGTTAAAGGAGCTTGTAACATGTAATTACAACTATGAAATATGACATCAAGCACTGGCCAAGCTAAACAAGTACACATGCCCAACCTTGCTTGTAGAACATGTATGGAGCATTTGAGAACATCCTGATCTCCAGGCTTGACCAACTACCTTGTTGTCACTGTTAGACAATGGGAATACACAAACCACACTCTCCTACAATCTGGTTGTCATGCAGACAACACCCAGTTCCAGTATGAAAGAATGGGATTTGAGAGTGTATTAGATTCCTACAAAGTTGAGTTGACTTGGCTAGGTAGCACTAACCTCACTTTTGGCCATTAGCCTTTACCAACATTTTTTATCATCTTTCCTTAAGGACTTTCTTCCATTTACACACTGCTCACCAGTAATGGTGTGAATATCAAGATTTTACCACACAGATGATATCTTCTGCCTCCCCCATTACACTTATAATCTGCATTTTGATGCTTCAAAACTAAATTCTGACATGAAACAATTTTAGAAAATAGGCTTGAGTGAAAATATTACTATCACAACCAAATAAAGCACTGGGTATGCCACGTTTATTTATTAGCTCAATCAGTTGAATGTATGTTCTGCAGTTTGGTTATGAGAAACACCAGGTAAAACTATATTTTTTGAAATTGCATCCATGGGGATATCAATGCCAACTCAGTAACTGATTCAGTGATCTATTTCAAGTTGGATACCTTGACAAGCAACAGGTCTTCTTCCATGGGCTTTCTAATTGTAAATGTTAGTCTGGCATTCTCAGCCTCTGCCACAACTTCAATCTCCTCACTGTAAAGGAAGTCCTGGGTGTCTTTTAGGAATTGCAAGACCTAGATGGTTGACCTGGAATCTACAATACTGCTAGTTTAAAACAGGAACTGTAACAGAGGAAACTAAATCAGGTATGGCAAAGTCAAATTTAAAATTGAGCAACTGACTGTGACTGAAACTTGATTTTAAATACCGAAAGCACCCTAGTTCTTGGTGCAGAAGTCATTGAGAAGCCTCCCCTTATTTTCTTGAGACTTGGATGCCCCTCAGAAAGCTCTTTTTTTTTAGTTTTGGGATGTAGTTGTCCTGTCGTAGATGTGAGTACATTGGTTGTCTTCTTCTTGTGGTAGCATCCCACCCTACAATAGGGCACTTTACACACCACGTTGCTCCACAGTCTTGACTTCCTTGGGCAGTGTCAACAGCGGTATAGATTCCAGCTACTGTTTACAAGTTTGGCTCTTCCAGTTGAGATGGCAGTAAGTCTGACAATCCTATGCTGTGAACCTCACCAGAATTTCCAGCAACACCAGGTTCTTCATTAGTTAGTAATTGCAGGCAGCTCAAAAATGAGCCTGATGGCTTGTTTAGTGGTTCCTGATATCAATGAGGGAACCTCAACATCCACAGTAGTGAGCAAGGAAACTCTGGCAAAGAAGTCTCACGAAACATCCTAGAAGGAGTTAAGTGAGGAACTCCTCATATAGCCACCGAAGGTGGTCACAAACGAACCCACATTAGAGCAGATTCCAATACTCAAGTGCCACTGTTAGGAGACAGCAGCTAGTTCCTTTACCACCAGCTGATCTTTGGGAATCCAAGACCACAAATCACAAGACAGCGGCAGCCCTGAAAACTTTACTGGAGGGGCTGAGGTAAGCAGAGTGAAGCCTTGACCACTCTCTGGTGAGTGTAAATTTTGTATTGTATTCTAACTTGGAGTTCCCTCTGTCTTCAATACTCATTAGTGTGGGTGGAAGACAGAGCCCTTGCAGTTTTTTTGGTATATATATATTAATTTTTTTTTCACCTACTTATGATACCCTCACTCTTTCATGCAAGTGGATGTGGATATGCAAAGGGGTTTATATTTCTTTATATATGTGTTATTTTAAAAGTGTGTAAACTTGTCTTTTGTTCTATATACAATATACACTAGATTTCACATGCCACTACTCAATTGTACACATGAGTGATAAGTGGTTAGGTTTTCTGTTGTTTTGGTATTTTGAGGTTTATTTATGTTAAGATGTTTTTCAACGAGTATCTTAATTTGTTCTTTTATCATGATGTATTTTAGTGATTTTAAATCATGATTTAAGTTTTTCATCTGATTGTTTCAATATATCATGACTTATTAACTATGCATCATTTTGTATTAATTTTCAATTATAATTAAAGTGTTTCTTTCTATTTTATACTTATGAATTGCATTAGACTGCCCATTTTTCAAGGGGGCATTATAAAACGTTCTTTAACATAGTATTATGTTATCTTTGTTATAGAATTTTTTGTTTTGTTTTTCTTTTTTGTGTGTTTTGTGATTAATTCTTGTACTCCATCCACTAATAAAGTGAACAATGTACTTCTGTGCCTTTGTTATTTCTTTTTTATTTTAATTTTACTTTTTGTGATTGTTAATGGGTACCAGTGCATTGCATTCTGGTATTCATTGTTAAAGGGTGTTTTTATATATATTTTATGTTATGAAAAGGTTATTTTGCTATGTTTTAATGTGTAAGTATTGTGATTTATAAGTTGTTCTTTAAAGTTCAAAATGTAAAAGAGATTTTATTTATGATTTTAGATTTTCTTTTTTTGCGATTGAAAGTTTTAAATTTAAATATGGTTTTACTTTTAATTTATCTGGTTTTATATTATATTTCACTTTTAAAAAATTTTGTTAAAAGATTGTGTTTGTAGAATTGTAACACATAGTTAATTGTTAAAGGGTTATGTTATCCATGTGGTGTATAGATGTTCATGTCACTAATTTAAAGGTTATTAGTTTTAAAGTTAATATTAATTGTGAGCTTGAAGACAGGATTGGAACAGAGAGGAGAGGAAAAATGTGTTATATGAGCATATCATATGTTTTATACCTTCTTTTAGTGATATATAATTTTTGAACATTTCATTGTTTATCTAGTTTCTATGCATTTTTAGTATAAACATGTGATCCATAAAGCTGTTGAAGTTGCCTTGTTCTAGTTGTTTTGTTTCTTTGTTCTCTGTAGTAGATAATGTCTATTCTGCCTGAATGGATATTGCAATAACTTTATTTATCTAGCTTGAAAATAGTCACCAACTGTAATATCATTTGCTGGCCAAACATATGATGTCTAGGGAGAATCATCACACTACATTATCCAAATTATTTATTATTTTGCATGTTATTTAATTGTAGCGGTCCCCTACTGGAATGTATCACCTATAAACTTAGAAGCTGCTGAAGAGGAAAATGTTAGGTTTGAATGTTCAGCTAGTGGAAAACCTCCTCCAAAGCTTCAGTGGTTGATGAATGGAGAACCTATAGAAAGTAGGTCAAAGGGTTGTTTCTTATTTTTATCCTGAAGAACATACTTATGATAGTTAAGAAATTATGTATGAATAAACTAACTTTCAATTACCAATAAGTTACTTTAAGTGACTCATGAGGATGTAATTGTTTGCTCATTTGGAATTCATGAGTATTGAAATAAGATTAAAAATAACTTTTATTTTCCTGATACAGTATTTATATTGGTCTATTTTTTTTAATTATAACTTCAATGATAACATTCTTTGTTTTACTCTCTTCTGGAGAAATATGAGCACAAGATACACCAGAAAGACTGAAGACTTTATTACCAAGATTTCAAATAATTCAATCTCATTACTAGATCATAGTAATAAATCACTTTCTTTTTTTTATAGATTCTTTCCCACTGTTTTTTCAATTCTACTTTTTATATTTTATTTTTTCTTGAAGAGTTTTGAATTTGGGAAAAAAGGTTAAAGAATCAGGTGTTTTTTATTAGTTAGCAATTAAGTTTGAAGTTAAGTACATTATGTTGCGTCAGCAGTCACATA
>NW_013669243.1:16036-20383 GCF_000517525.1 Limulus polyphemus
TACCTAATACTTTAAAGAAATCAGCTTAACCTGAAAATACCACATTGGTAAAGCTGTAACAAATAAATATTGTTGCGTCATCGAGATCACGTGACAATTCTCATGCCCTCTTGTTTCTAGAATTATCCTGTACTTTGGCGAATGTTCTAGTTCTTACTAGATATAGGGTAGGCTGGTATATAAAAGAGGGGAGTGTAATGTGTGTATGGATAGTGAGTAATTGAACTGCAGTCACAGGGTATTGTTGAAGTTAACGTTCTTCGTAACAGTGTTGTTTTGGCGCGAGTATTGAGATTAAGTGTATAGCAGAGTTATATTCGGAAAGAATAAACCAGTTTTATTGAGTAAAGACTTGTGTCGTTAAAGTTTTGTTGGAACGAAGTTACGGAAAAATCAATTAACAAACGGAGACGTAACAATATCATATATTAACATAGACCTCGTGAAATCTTTTCATGGAAGGGTTTCTTTGCCCCTTCCTTAAAGTTAAGTACAAGAAATAAAGATTTCCTACTAATTAATTAATTATAGTTGTCATAAGTATCATTGGGTAGTGTTAAAAATATAATAAGCCTAATACTAATGACTTATGACAAATATAATTAATTATAATCATCCTTCGCCAGCTTGGAAAAGACGTTCACATACATGTTCTTATTTATAGTAGAACTGCGCCTTGGTCATGGATTGCATCATTACTTGCTCAGCTGTCATGCGAGGTCGAGGTCATTGACATTACGGAATGTTATCGCTTGACTTACATTGTGGCCTTAGTTCCACGTTCCTATTCTTACGGGAATTAAAATGAAACAAACATTATCCAGTCAGTGTAATATGTGAAACTTTCTAGTGCCAATTATGTAGTGAATATGTAATGCTTGTGAATGTATGTTTCGAACAACTGTTATTTCTATTTGTCTATCATTTCATATATCTTTACCGTCCGCTTTGCATTTTAAACCACCAACGTACGCTTTACACCCCCCCCCCTTAAGATCTGAGACGCTTTGCACAATCACTTTTTAGATCACAAACTTATGTTTACATTTAGGATCAATTAATAATGGTTTTTTATGAACTAATCCCACAGCTCACTATTGAGGATACTTGAATACATTTACTATTATTAATTAAAAAATGTTAACTTCTGATAATGACAATTGCGATGATGGTGTTTGGGGAAGTGAAACACGTACCTCCTAAGGTTTTTCAAATATATATTTATCAGGTTCTGTTGGGCATTTTATTCAAAATTTTACTTAATAAAGCTCACAGATGCAACATTTTCCCCCTTCTTAAAGTAATTACAGAGAATTTTATTCTAATTTGAGCCTAAAGTTTGATAATTTTTATATTTCACCGCTTACAAACCGTAGGTGTAGCGTCAGCGCAATACCAATAATTACATTCAAATACATTTTTCCCTAATGAAATACAGCAGCATATTTATTACATATTTTTCACAGTATGCGGACGATATTGCTGTCTGGAGCGTATCGCGAAACCCATTTACTAGCGACAAATAACAGTTCAAAAATCACTGGACGCTATAGGAGATTGGTGTGATGACTGGCGAGTAACACTCAATCCAATCAAAGCGACTGGCATTATTTTCCGCCGAAGTATAAAAAAAAACATTTCAAAAAATATTAAAAAACTGAAACTAGGTAATGCCGAAATAAAATTATGCCCTTCTGCCAAGTTTCTAGGTGTCACCTTCGATAACCGCCTTACATGGGCTGAACAAAACATAAATAAATCTCTTAGTAAACAAATTACAAATCTAAGACTAATTGCAGGAAAGAATAAAGGATGCAAATCATCAATTAAGCCTATATACGCCCACTAATAGGGTACGGGTACCAAGTCACCTTTAACTCCGACAGACTTTGTAACAAGCTACAAGTCCAATAAAACAGAATTTTAAGGCTTCCTAAATTTAGCCCGATTAAGTTTATGCACAAAACATGTGACCTTCAATCGGTGAACGAAATTTTAACATCTCTAACACTCAATTATTATCAAAAAGCAGAAAGATGTTAACTAACTACCGCCCTACATACCATGACAAGCGCCCCACATAAAGCAATTTTCCCATACAACAAGTATTTAGCCTCTAAATCTACACGATATTCACAATGTTCGTAATGACTTGATTTTTCTAATCCATTCATATTGTTTTATTATTCAAGCTTCGGCACAGGACAGGTAGATTATTCGGCGCCTGTCCTGTGAAAGTGGGTTTTCTCGGGGTACTCCCCTTTTTCACCCACAACACATCATACGACATTTGGATTCATTGATCCCAGCTACCCGGTGACCCTGATCACATGACGTTTATTTTCAGTGAACTTTGTCGCCTTACTTCTCTCTATCAATACCAGATTTCCGGCCTCGACCTTTTTTCTGCCTCTGGCGCCTACAGACATGTCTGCAATTTTAATCTCTTTCTCACACAAACCTCTACCCGAATCGAACTCTATCGTGGATGTAATATATAATTAATCACGCGCGAGGCGAAGGGGGTAACCAAATCCCTGAACACCCCAGTTTAGGAATTCCCTCAAAAACTAAATCACTGCCACGAATTTTTTTTCTCTCTCTCTTTTTTTAACGTGTTAGTCTTTACCATCACTGCTGGGGAGTATTGGATAATCTGAAAAGTCCAGAGAAGTGTTTGAAAGTGTTCTCGACTGACCATTAGTCTCTGTATGCAAACAGTCCTGTGAAGTGGTTGTACACAGTACATTGTGTGTGTACTGTATCGAGAAAGGTATTATCATTTTATTGCAAATTGGTTCCCCCAAAATGTTAAATTTTATTGAGAGTGAGAAAGGCAGACCTAAGTTAGAGTTGAAGGGATATTTATTTGTTAAAGACAAAACAAGTGAAGGAAAAAGTTTATTGGAAATGTGAGCAATTCGAAAAAAAAAAACCAGAGGTCGTGTGATAACGTTAGGCGAAGCGTCGTGAGAACAACCATTCTGGCCATGCCTCTGGTATTGAAGCTAAGAATGTAATGCACAGCATACGAAATGGTTCAAAGAATACACGTGATGCACCGCATTGTATAGTCTCACATGCATCTTTTGGACTCGACCAAACTATGGCAGCTAAGTTGCCATCCGTAGACAACATAAAAAGAACTACTCGAAATTTACGTGAGAAACAAAAGCTAGGATTAATTACTTCAAATTTTCGAAGAAGTATTGTTTTTCCAGAACAGTACACCAAAACTGGAAATGGAGAACAGTTTTTAATGTTTTACTCTGGCGCGACAGATGATCGAATATTGATTTTCTGTACAAGAAAGAACCTATAGTTACTGGCAAGTTGTGATGCTGATGGAACATTTTAGACCGTTCTGAATATTTTTGAACAATTATATGCGATTCGTGGACAGCAAGGAAGCATTGCCTTCTTTTTATGTACTGTTGTCGAACAAAAATGAACATACATATATTAGACTTCTTTGAGAGATAAAGGAGTTAGTACCTGCCTTAAATCCCATGTCTATATTAACAGGTTTTGAACTTAGCAATGATAAATGCAATTAATATTAAATTTTCACGTGCAGTTAATAGTGGATGTTGTTGTTTTTTGTCAGTGTACTTATCGTAAAATTAGTGGAAATGATTACAAGCAAAGATGCGACACAGATACAGACTTGGCTTTAAACATTCGCATGCTTTCTTCACTAACGTTTATTCCTACAGACCACGTTGCAGAGAAGTTCAAATTTATTATTGGTAAAAACATTTTTCCATCCATTATTTTGTGGATACTTGGATTGGACGTCCTGATTGAAGACAACGACACCAACCATCTGTATTTAAGCTTGAGATGTGGAGCTATTACGATTGTTTGTTTGTAGTTAAGCACAAAGCTACACAATGCCCACCACGGGTATCAAAACCCGGATTCTAGTGTTGTAAGTCCGCAGACACACCGCTGTGCCACTGGGGGGCGGGCTACTACGAAGGTGTGCAACAGGCCAAAAACTAACAATTCTATATATGGAAGTTCATTTCTGGGATAAAGAGAAAACAAAATCTGAACGATAAACGTATTGAGCAACTTTTGAGTGATCAGGAACATTCTGGGCGGAAAAAATATCGTGACTGTACAGAGAGATTAAAAAGATTTGTCAATGCTTTTCAACCAACAAATAATATGAATGATTATTTGCGTAGTATTGCACATAAGTTATTAATTATTATATTGTTAAAATAAATAAATAAATAATACTGTGTTTTTTGAATATCTTTAATGGTGTGATAAAATTGCTTATTGTAATATGATATAATAACATTCCCCATTCTGTTAATTATCTTATTTTTACATTTA
>NW_013669243.1:20395-22535 GCF_000517525.1 Limulus polyphemus
TTTTTGAATATCTTTAATGGTGTGATAAAATTGCTTATTGTAATATGATATAATAACATTCCCCATTCTGTTTAAATATCTTATTTTTTACATTTATACGTGTATTGAATAATATCGGTCTATTTCACTTCGAAAGTTCATCGAACGGTAAGTTATATGCCTTTTTCTAATATTATTTTCTTAATTTTCTTGTAATACATTATTTAATAATTAAAAATTGATCCAAAAATTGAACATTCGATTAACTGTTACTTTGAAGAATTTTCCGTAAACCATCTAAAACTTACCCTCCGAGCTTAGTAATAACATTGTGTAGTTACTATTCACGTCTTAGCTACACATTGGGCTACCTGCGTTCTGTTTACCGCAGTGAACAGAACCCCGGATTTTATCGTAGTAAGTCCGTAAACTTAACACTGACCCATCAGGGGAACCCGTATCATATCGCTTGTGGACAAATTTTACAATCCACGCGTATGTGTAGGCCAAGTAGCCAAAGTTGTGCGAAAAAAAAGTCCGAAGTCGTAACTAACTTTATAAGATTTGTTTAAACGGTTGCATGACGTTAATTCTATTCTTCACGTATGTTTCAATTAAAGTTACTTATAAACTTGAGCCTTTTATTTGTGTCACTTGTATTATACAGTTTGTTCTAGTGATTTAAAATTGTTTTTGATATTATAATATATATATATATATGTAACAAAAGGTGTAATTTATTTTTTGTAAAATAGTAGGGAAAGTTTTGATAAAAGTATTCTGAAAGTTTGGCTAGTTTATTATCAGGCTTGGTTTTCTGGGAAAAAAGTTTTTAAAATAAAATATCTGTCGACGTTTTCAATATATGTGGATTTCAACCCTTATAAATACAAAAAAAAAGAAACGCAAAGTAATGATGAAAAAAAAGAAATTGCAATGGGGTGTGAAGAGTCGCGTGGGTAACCATTCTGCAAACATTAACGTACAAATCATATTTAACGTCTGTCTGCGATACTCTTTTGTTTTTTTTTAACTTTGAAAGTCAATATAGGAAAACAGGATGTTGGTACTTGAGGAACGCTTGGAAAACATGGTAGAAAGAATAAGTTATTCGATGATTAATATTCCATATTCAAAAAGGTTTAACAGATCCTGTATTGAATACCCGTTCTATACTTTATGGTCTCGCAGTTATTAAGAAAGGACGGATAACGTCATGTTGAAGAAAAAATGAAGTTTATATTGAACAACTGAACGATGTTTACTGTTAATGTATGATTAACCCCGATTCTCTGACGAAACAACTTGATTTTCAATACACAAAGAAACTAGAACTCGCCATTAGGTCAAGGAAAATCAGAAAGTAGTTCACATTTCTCAAAATACGTCACGAATTCAACATTTTAGTTGTGTTAGCATAGAAACATATTGTGGATTGTTATTTTATGGAAAAATCACGAGTTTTGTAAGGAAGTGGCGTTGTTAGGAGAGGGAAAAAATTCGAAGATTACTTTCAGTGTTACATCACATAAAATAAGAGTTAAGCCTCCGCGCTTCACCTCGGGCTGGGTGTGAACTGGTTAAAAAAAACAACGTGTTCACACCCTATACCAATGAGTGTGACAACTATGTAGCTTTAGACTTAACAACAACCAAACCGCACTAGCAACACGCAGATCTTGTTTATATACAGCCTAGTGGTTTGGGCGCTCGACTCTGCCTGTAGGTTGCGGGTTCGAATCCCGTCAATGAACATGCTCGCCCCTTCCAGTCGTGGAAGTTATATGTGACGGCAAATCCCACTATTCGTTGATAAAAGGTAGCCCAAGAACTGGTGGCGGGTGGTGTTGGCTATCTGCCTTCCCTCTAGTTTATCACTTCTAAATTACAGATAGCTAATATAGATTCAACAAAATAAACAATATTTATATACATATATATTGCTATCTGTGGCGGATTAATGAACAGCCTAACCAAGCTATAACTTGCCCCCTCCCCATTCCAAGTATCAGAAAAAACTTCTAGTAGTCAATGGCTATGGCTACTGTTCATAACTACTGTTTTCATGTACAGACAAGTTGATATACACTGAGTGGTCACAAGTAAATAGACACCACCTTTCCAGAAAAAATGAAATTTTTCAGTCATATTCACATGAATT
>NW_013669243.1:23478-36564 GCF_000517525.1 Limulus polyphemus
AGGAAGATCTATTAGATATTAATTAAATTATAAATATATCAATTCATGTGAATATGACTGAAAAATTTCATTTTTTCTGGAAAGGTGGTGTCTATTTACTTGTGACCACGCTGTGTATATATATATATATATATATATAAAGACAGCTCAAGTATAAAGTTATTTTGTATATGAATAACTATTTTGTGCTGTTACTCTACTGGTTTTATTTGTTTAACTTGGAATGTTCAACATGCAAATACTATTTGTATACCTAAATTCTATAATATTTTATATACGTATATAGGCTCTTACTCTATCTTAATTTTTAAGAATCAGATTAATTCGATTTTATAGTTATCTACAGTATACATAATACATTATATTAAGTACATTTATGATTTTATCTAAAGTATTTTGAACTTAGCCTCCCCTTAATATTGTATTTCTATGACTACACCCAGACAGGTTAAACCTATTAGAGAGCACCCTCCCCCTACCTCAGTTGCTCAGCGTTAAGCTTGAAGGCTTAGATGTAAAAAAAATCGGGTTTCGATACCCGTGGTGAGCCAATTGTGTGTCGGTGCGCTTAGACACAGGCAATCCGTTGTTATTTATTTGATCTATGGAACTAATTACACATTTTAGTGAGGGAAAGTGGAAATCAAAATTAATGTATCCATTGTTGTCTATGTTATTTGTAGGTTACACTATTTTACCTATACAGTATACTACAACAGCTTACTTCTTTTGCTGTCTAATTTCTAAAGCTTTACACTCGTTAATGCTTTTATTATATTTGATACTATTTATACAGTGTTTACTTTTCAAGTATTAATATTCATATGGCGTACGTTATTATGTGTTAATTTTTCTTTAACAGTTTAAGTTTATAGAAAATTAATTAACTCACCATACTTGGCTACTCCTGCAGTAGAAGCAAGGGCGAGAATCACAAACACGAAAGCTCTTTCCATCATGGCTGCCACTCTCATAAACACCTCAAAATCAAATTCAATGTAAAGATTCAACTTTAGACGGTTTTAGCCACTGAGTATCAATGGAATGAATGCCACTGTCAGTAGCTACCAAACAAGGATTATTCGGTTTTCTGAAATTAGTAAACAAATAGCAATCGATATTAGCCTTTGCACTCACTGGTACAGAAGGCCCTTGTTCAAAGTACGCTATTATCTATGAAATGCGCGGTTGAGGGCGGGTTTATTTTATAGTCATACATAGGTCACGTGGCTTTGTTTCCTGGCTGTTGTCAAGATGCCAAACTTGCATCACTAGGCTGCTTCTGCGAATGATTGTTATTATAAGATGTCGTAAGCGGATGTGTAACTGTTGATATTTCCTTTCCTTTTTAAGATAAATGTATAGATAGCATTCTTCAAACAATTCAACATTTTACCGAATATAAACCTTTTAGCAGTAGTTCATATGAGCGTGTTGTGTTTTTCTCATTTTCTTTGTTATTTTATGACGTTTATGAAACAAACTTTTCTTCAAAATTAGTTTACACTTTCCTTCGTGCTCACGATTTTATAGTTTGTTTGTTGAGGCTTTTTGGCATAAAGCACCATGGTTATCTGTGCACTAAAACCTAGTTAAATAGAGCTGAATAGAGAGAGATTTTAAATAAATTTATAATTGTCATATGACAAAAAAGAGCAACCAGCTTTTAAAAATGTGACTTTTATGAGTGAGACTTTAGAAAAAATCACATTTTAGCGCTCGGTACTAAAGTGTTGCGAGTGCTGAAGGGGAGTCTGGGGGCATACTCTCCCCGACGTATCAGTCACATATGCAGGAATGGTTCGAGGGGATTCGGCCTAACCCGGAATTTTTGTGATGTCAAAAAAAATATGCTAATATAGTTATGGCTCAGCTGCTTATGGTACTTAACGTTTTATACGTAGTCTACATTCTCCTTATGAAGTATTAAAAATTTTAACTTGAAATATTCGCATGCAATGGCTTCTGTTGACACTTTGCAATTGGAATTCCGATGCCTTATTGCTACTGTCAAGTTTTGTAGGCCAGATTATTTACAGTAGGTGTCTGTGATTTGTTGGCGATAAGTTTCAACAATAAACAAACAGCAACACAGTCCACTTGTTTTAAAATAATGGACCAGGGTTTCTTAAGTGTTCAATTTCATGTCGCCAGTGTTCTGGGGCAAATTTCTCTGAGTACGTACCTTACACAAACATATAAGAAGTTCTAAATGATAGACGATGGACAGAGATTCCCAAACATATATAATATGTTGAGTTTGGGTTAAGGTTTTCCAGCAAACCAAGGAAATAAGCAATGGTGAGGTGTTAAAAGTAACATGTCTCCAACACAAAAATTTAATTTCAAAGCAATTACACAAACGCAAAAGTGTAAGCATGACTCAAGCCTTTATTGTGATTAATTAGTAGACATTTATCTTTTGAAAATTTGTTATTTGTTGATTGTCCCATTACTTTTTCACATATAAAAATATCCAAAATAACATGTCGAGGTAATCATGTGTTTTCCTTTATGGTTGTTTATTTTCAAGACAATAATTACAAATTTATGAGTAAATAAAAAGATTAGAGTCTAAAATCAATCTGGAAAGTATATAATTTGATTTGATCATACCACACACACAGGGTATCAAGAGATACTTTGGGTATGTTCATTTGGAGCTTGTAATAAAATTAGTTTTTTATGCAGGTAATCTCCTTTACGCATATATCCAGTGTAGATACTCCAATTATGCCATTTTGTCCTGCAAGAAATGTCCTTGAAGGTGGGATTACATAACAGGAGTGTATCTCTTTGACTGTATAACTAACATTGAAATGGTGTGAATGGTGGTAGTTTTACATTTAAATGACTGATAAATTACAAAGCTAAATTCTATGAGCGATAATTAGGGGTCTATTTATAAAAACAGATAGTTGGGGACATGGTAAGATGCATGTAAAGGAGTTCACAGAATAGGTAAAGGAGATCACCATTTTAATTCAACTCCTTATATATGCTTTGCACTTCTTAGTATAATGCCACATTATAATAAAAGCTTACGTTTGTGATCTGTGGAAGTAGTCTAATACAAAATAACAATTTTTATTGGTCTGCTATAGCTGGATTTACTGTAGAAATATAAAGGAAATCACATTAATTTCTACACTTGTCTTTGCTAATATACAGAGTGGTATGCAGTTCGGTGATGGGTTTCATATTTGTATTTTTAGAATAGGTGGTAAACAGAGTTGGTAGCTGAAATATTATCACAGAAAAAAGGCAGCAGAAGGGAAAACCTTCTTACAACTTGTTTGCTTTTTGCCTTGTTAATCTAGGTACAATATAATCTGGCAAAGGAGAACACATGTGAAAAACAGTAGTCATATTCATCAAGGTGGAAAAATGTGACAGAATGTAGCCCGAGTGCTGGATGTTTGGCACAAGGTTTTTCGGTAGTTATATTTTCAAAAACTGTATACATCATACTTACAGGAGAATACTTTTTTCAACATTTTCCAGTTGAAAAAGGGACACTTAAGAAAGACTGGCCCTAATTTATTAAAACAAGTCAAACGTATATACAAATGTTCATTCCACTGTTGGTTATCATAGTTGTATCCAGAGGTTTAAATAATTGGCTCTTTTTCGTCAAAGGCCACACAGACTGATTCAATTACTTTAGAGCACAATTGACAAGACGAATTATTCTTCTCTGCACTGTTATTGCAATACAGTCTGTGATAATTTCTCTTTAAGAATCGCTACTGTGCACTGTTAATCGCTAAACTCACAATCATGCAGTCAGTATCTAAATAATAACCTTTTCAAGCATATTTATACCCCAACAGAAATCTAGAACATTCCACACAATACTAGACATTCTGAATGCTCTAGCTTTAATACATAATCATTATGACATTGTTATCAGCCTTGAAACTGTATGTAAGTTATTTATAGAAAAGCACCACAGAAGAATGGAGCATTCTTACATATTATATCCATAGTGCATACATGTACGTATATGATAGCCAATGATTTAAATAGCTAATACACTATTGTTGTACAGAGTTGTGTAAATTAGTAATATAATTTAACAGTTAATAACTACTCTGCATTTAGAGTAGTTATTAAGTACAGTACTTTATTATAATAAAATATACATATTTATGCTAATTCAAGTCTAGCTACCCATGCAGTGTTACAACAGAACGATGATTTGTTGACTTTTTATTGAATGTTTGTGGATTTTATGTGAATAGCCATGCACTTGTTTAACCTATATTTCATTCAAAATTGCTTCCAGATTTAATCTAATAGCTCCTATTTTTTACAGGTTTTCTGGATGGACATGCCCCAGTAGCATTAACATGCTTTGCATGGTGATTATGCTTAGCACAATATGTGTTCACTTTTAATCTCACAAATTAGAACCCCCCTTTTAAACACTTTGCAAATGCGTCTGCCTATGTTTATTCAATGAAGCAAAACAGTGTAATCTGGTGCAATTTCTGGATCCAACGATTTATAGAAAGGGACAAATATGCTAAGTTGACCAAAACATGAGATGTTATTGCTAATGCGTGGGAGCATGAGAATAGGCCCAGATGCTTTACGTCTCATGCTCATTGGATGAGTGTTGGTAGCACTACAAAAACCTGGATTAGTGTACCAAAACTTGTACTTAATAGAGACATAGATGACAAAGAACATTTAAAGATTATACATTAAAGAAAGTAATTTACTATGGATCAATATTTCCTCATTTTCCAATTTGGTTTCGTTTTGTTGTTGTTATATGCAAAGCTACAGAATTGGTTATCTGTGTTATGTTCACCAAGGGTATTGAAACTCGAATTTTAGCGTTGTAAACCTGCAGACATACGGTTGAGTAACTGAGGGGGGGGGGCTATCATTTTCTGAATTAGTTAATATACCCCAATAGCAAGATGTATATATGACATACCTAGGTCATGCATAAATGATTAATTATACAATAGTCATAAAAACACAACCAATAAGCCTACTTTGGTCACAGTTCATATCTTTTCTGTGTACAAATAAAAATTCAACAGTTTTAGAATGTTCTGAAGAAATAGCTTCTTTGCTCGTTCATCCTATGAAGTACCTTACTTACGACTTTAAGCCTAATTGATCCATTTTGTCTTTATGAACATGAAACACCACAAAGCTGTTATAACACATCTCTGCCATTGTGCTGAGAAGTAGGCCTTCAGCCATCTCTGAACTGTTTGTTTGTTTGAAGTTTAGCACAAAGCTACACAATGGGCTATCTGTGCTCTACCCACCACGGGTATCGAAAACCCGTATCTAGTGTTGTAAGTCCGCAGACATACCGCTGTGTCACTGGGGGGCTCTCTGAACTGAGAACGAACATTTATATGCCTGATGTCACACTCACTGTGGCGAGGAAGTGGATTTGCACCAGTCGCCGAATGTTTGCAACTGTGACTCTCACTACAGGATTATTTGCAAGTAATTCCACAATACTATACACGAACGTGACTCTCTTGACATTGGGCAGTGTTTGATGGATGAATAATCCAAATAGTTTGAGTTTTATACCCAGCTGTTTGAAGTCCAAGTTGCCACTGTACAAGTTTCGTACACTACCACTCACAATAACTTCAATTACACTAGTTTTGACATCAGCAAGCACCTGGTGTGCTGTCTGATCAAATCAGGTTTTCAGTTCATTTGCAGAATTATCAATGGGTTTGTAATATTTCATCCTGTAGCAGTGCACAATATTGCTGAACAGCATTTTCATGGTGGAAGCCTAACAGCATTTTCCTCAGTTTGGAAAGATTTGGCTCTCTGACAATGCCAGTGGTCTCAGCATTTTCCTTTGCCTGTATGTAAGGTTGGTAAAAGTCATCCCATTTTTGCTCAAGAATTTTCTTCAGGATACCGAAACAAGCTATCTTGACCTGAGCCACCACTGAAGCCACTTGCTGAAAATATTCCTTATAAAATGTAGACCAAAAAATGCCAGTGAATGGCAACACAGCATAAAGTTTCATGCAGGGCTTTGTAGCTGCTGAGCATGACAGAAATGAATTTTATCTGGATTGTCCAGTGTATGGAACAAAACAAGTACAGATGTTTTCACTGTCATAATCGACCATTATGTGCTCATACTGTGCCATTTTCTTTGGTGAATACAATATGAACACAAATGGCTCTTGAACAAAGTTGAAAATATAATCAGTTCTTTGAGTACGTTTTGTGCAACCTTGAAGGGCCAAATCCAAGTTGTGGTTAGTGCAGTCTAGGTATATTGCTGAAAGACATTCAAGAGCTGTTTGAGCTGGGACTCTTCTCAAAACGGTAGAAATAGTATGCCATCATTATGCTTACCACTGACAGCCTATCAGTTGGAGATTGCAGTGCAACAAAATATCACTTAACACTTGGGTTATCGTCTCGGTGTCTTTTTCCAGCTGACACACCCCAACAGCCATGTGAATTATCATGTCAGATTGGGACACCCACTGCAGCACACAAGGCATCTGCTTTTTGTTGCTGATGTAATTTGATCCATCTGTGATGATACTGTACGGACAAGACCTGCTAGTCACATCTTCTAGAGCATATTTCAAGACAATATTTCTAATCATTTCTAGTTCATTGATTATTTCGTGGCTCATATACTGGCCTTGTTTATACCAATGATTTAACTCAGAAACTGAAGTACGTTATCTTCCATGTCTATTTTACCATAAATACTAAGTCCCTGTTATGCCATGTATTTCCTACTCAACTCTGAATTTCATCCATCTTGGTATATTCATTGACTAACATGCCAACTTCTCAACAGCCTTAGTATGAAAGTGGGACTTTGCGTGTTTTTCTAGTTTCATCACTTTTTCCAGTTCCTGAAATCTCAAATGGAAATACTTTAATAATGCCCTGGTACCATGACTAACGTACTTGTAGAATTTTACGGTAAAACAATCAAGTAACTGAATATAAACGATAAATACCATTTAAAAATATTTCAATGAAACTAAGTACTTCACTGCACCGAACTGAATGACATGATATGCTCGTTGATACTCCTATTTATTACGTAGCTTGTTTCTAGACACTTCGCAAAGTCTCTCAATCACTATATTCTCAAACATTCCAGGTATTATGCAACCAATGTAACATCATACGCTCTCTTACTAAAATCTAAGTTAAAACATTGAAAGTATAGCTTACAACAAAATAATTTCTCGAATAATATTTGATGTGGAGTAAACTACACTATGTGAAAAAGTTGAATATTTTCTATGGTTAACATTCACAATCTACTGGGCGCTCGACTCGCAATCTGAGGGTCGCGGGTTCGAATCCCCGTCACACCAAACATGCTCGTCCTTTCAGCCGTAGGTACGTTATAATGTTACGGTCAATCCCACTATTCGTTGGTAAAAGAGTAGCCCAAGAGTTGGTGGTGGGTGGTGATGACTAGTTGCCTTCCCTCTAGTCTCACACTGTTAATTAGAGACGGCTAGCGCAGATAGCCTTCGTATAGCTTTGCGCGAAATTCAAAACAAACAAACACAATCTATTTGACATCATTTTAAAGGATTTAATTTTGTTTAAGCCGTTTTCTCCATAACATTGTTGTATTATGTTCTATTGTTGGACTTTTTTTCATTTTGAGTTATTTGTTTAAACATAATGCAAAGTTCAGTTCTGTAACGATAGCGCATTAATATATTTGAGTGTTAATGTTTTAATAGAACAAGGTCACATTGAGCTCTCTGTTGTGTACACCACTGGAAATCGAACCCTGAATTTTAGCATTGTAAGTCCATAAACTTACCGCTGTCCCATTGGATACCGTTAATTTATTCCTTCAATAATGTTTGCTGATATTTACATTCACTTTGAATAACTTACGCTATCAATATTCTCTCGATCATTCACACACTGAATACTTCAATAAGTTCTTAATCACTGAACTCACTGCTGCTTTATTAATAATTACTCGTATTTATAACTAATGTACCAATCTAGTCACTAGTAAAATTTTCTCGATCTTCATCCTATTTGCAGCTCCCTACAGAAAACATCTAAAATAAAATATAACTTGCAACAATATAATATTTAGTAGAATTAGGGAGGAAGCCAGACATCAGTCTTATAAAACTGGTTCCTTTTGATATAAATGGTTGTAAATTTAAGTTACTTCTTGGCACACTTCCAAATTTAAATTAAATATTTGTATTTGACTGAAGAATGCTAATTTGGTTCAGTTGTACCAAGCTTGTTAAAATTAACCACGATCGTCATTTCATGTCTTAAAACACCAAATACTTAACACAGCGTTTGATATTAACACGAGGGGATTGCTACAAAGTTTCTCTTCCAACACATTCCAAAAATTTTCTTTGTTTGTAGATTATGGAGCCCACCAGTGGCACAGCGGTATGTCTGCGGACTTACAACGCTAGAATCCGGGTTTCGATACCCGTGGTAGGCAAAGCACAGGTAACCCATTGCTTAATTACAAACAATACTAGATTATGGACCACCTCAATTCTGTACTTTTAATTTTCTTTTCAAATTTAGGAATAATGAATAGTGTTACGTGACAGAAGTGAAATATTAACACTGAATACAGATATAAGCACATTTTTTATACATACACCCACCCAAGAACTAGGCTTTACAATAAAAATATCACTTTTCATGATGATAGACAATCCAATGCTAAACTACCTAAAAGTTTCTTGTAGAAAAAAAAGTAGCAGACAGGTTTTCTCTGCGGCCTTCAAGTATCGTGATGGAAATAAAAACTGGGGAAAACAACTGGTAAATTGTTTGTTACATGTTTAGAAGCAGATAAAACCGCTTGTGGTATGTAATCAAACAAATCTGGGCCTGAGTTACCAGATTAGATGAAAATACACGTGGCTCTTATAAGCAGGTCAAGGAATGAGAGAGAGAGAAGATAAAACATACATCTAACCAGTTCTGTATTTTTTCAAATCTGTAACATACACTTTTAACGAGTTTTGAAATTTTCAGTAACCTTGTTTTCTCAAATCTTACTTAACATATTAGAGTTATAATCTAAATAAATGTATAGTTGTTTGCCATTTACTTTGATGAATGAAAACTTACTGCTTTCAAACAAAACAGTAATACACTGTGGCTGACTGGATCCACGGCCCCATTTAGGATAGGGACGTGCAATTTTTATCAAACCCTGCGAAATTTTTAATGGTGGCCGGTTGGAGATATATTATCGTATTAGCGTTAGGCATTATAGCCCGATCCCAAGAAACGTAGCCTTTTCTTTAAAAAAATAAGTTGATATTATTATTCTTTCAATGAAAAACCAAACAATGGTATATCTATGCTGTGTCCTAAGCGAGGAGTCGAAACTCGGATTTTAACGTCTGTGAAAATTATGTAAGTTCAGAAATTTATTACATTTTTATAAGAGTTATGAGATCATTATGTACAAATGAATCAAAGTTAACAGGAAATTAGGCTTAGTAATTTCAAAAGGTAGAACGTATTGTATTTTCCATCCAGTGACAGAAATATGCCCCTCCCCCTCCCCAGTGTGCTTAACTTCAAACACACAAAAATATTCAGTGAACCAAAACAGTTATACTTGGATGCAAATTGTTTGATTGTATGAACAAGTTCCCACCTTCACGCGTAATGAATAGAAGAGAAATATTTTCTAATTTTTATTTAGTCTTCACTGGAGCCTCACATGTTACTTTAGCCCATATATCTATTCGCAATCCTGTACTCAGTGTCATGCATCTACCACTCTCGTTACACTAAAATATTAGCACTTGCTCAGAATACTTTATTTCTGATGGAAAATCAAAATCACATCAAAATTTCTTTGCGCAGATACTCAATGGTAGAAACGGTACAGTTCTTCCAAGTACTGGACGGTAATGAGGTCTAAGCTAGACTACGTCAGTAAAGGGAATACAATCTGAGTTTTTTTAATTATTATTCCGTTTTTATACAAAATAATAGACATTAGGTACTTCACGATCTGTTTTATTTATTTTATTACAGTTCCTGTATATTTACACGCTCCGAAGTCTCTAATAATAAACTCCATTACTGCTGAGTCATCCAAGAATGACAGGTTTTTACGAAGGGTTAAGGTTTTAATTATACTCACTCTTTCAGCCCATGACTTCCTTTAATTTTTTTAGCCTAACAATACACATTTTAAAGAGAACCAACGTAAAATATTTTTTGCAAGCTTTGTAAATTTAATCCCATTCAAATATATATTTTTTAAATAATAAGCTGTGTGTGTGTACTTGCGTGATATGACAGACTTTTAAAGTGTTGACGCAATGTACCCTTGTTTATCAGAAAATTAGGTAATAAGTGCACATTGATTATGTGTTACACTTACACTTTTGGATATGTAACATAATTGTACATGCAAACATCACATATCTCATTTTCCTAAAGTATGTATATCTAATATTAAACAAGTTTTTTTTCCGGAATTCTAATTCGGAACGTCTTAAATCCGGTCGAGGTCATGTGCTAATTCAACCTTAAATGTTATCTGTAACAGGTTCCACATGTTGAAACTATCTACCGTTTCATGGGGTGATTGTATTGTGTCCTACTTTACTTGTATATGTGGGACTGCTCTGCGATTGTTACATGGAGCAGAGATTCTTTCAGATGCTTGTGATCCAATTTTCTCATTGGTCGGCTACTGAATGTTTGTTTGTTTATTTTGTTAATTTTTCGCGCAAAGTAGGTTTTCTCGGGGTTCTCCTGTCCCCCACCCTACATCAAATTCTTGGACATTTGATCCATTGAACTTGGGAAGAGAGGAGAAGTGTACTTGGACTGCTCTCGCCGTTTTTTCGGGTCCTGGACGGCGGAATTTTCAACCTATTTCCATCCATTCAGCCATAAGTAACCAAAACGAATTACACCTTCAACCATATCCAAGGATTACCCGGACCCTATGTCAGTAATACAAACAAACCAAGGTTGTTGTTGTTGTTTTCGCTTAGCAATTCCTAATATTACCCCTAATCACGAGTGCGGCGAAGAAAAATCGCTTGATCTCTGAGCACCCCTGGTTTTTTCATAATAAACCAAAATACCTGCCAAGACCGGAACGGAAAGGACGAGTATGTTCGGCAATGGGTTTCGATCTCGCAAGTCACAGATTACGTACAGAGAGAAGGTGGATTTGACACTTAGTTTGGCATTTGTTTAACCAGATTCGTATTTTTGCCGGACTTAGAGGGGATGAAACCCATGCAGTTGCATGAGGGCCTCAATTTTTAATCACCTTAGGAAGGGGGGCCTCCAACATCACAGTATTGCATAGGGACCTCTAAAGGTCTAAATCCGGTCCTGTCCTTGTTTCAGTGTGATTTAACTTGGTAATCTTGGAGTTTTAACTTTAGCTTACTTTCAAGCAAGGTTTTTCTTCACTTTTTATTTTAATTTAAGCTAAATTTCCTTATTCATTTATATTTTAATACATTTATTTCCTCTAACTTCGTCACAGTGCTATGTACTTCTCCATTAGCACGACCAGCCAATCTTCTGCTTCCTGTTTCTTCTTTACAAAATGATGGTTATTTTGAATCACAACATCAGGGTTTCTTGTCTATTTCATACCACGTACAAAAAAAAAGAAAAAGAAAATGGTATTAGATCCACGAATTTCCATTCGTTGTGAAGATAGGGAAACTATGTTTGGTTTATTTTTGATTGCGTAGCCACACATGTTAACAACCGGGAAGTTGTGAAAAGGAAACGTCCATTAAATATTTCTCAATCTAATGAAACAGAACATCAAGTAAATCCTTGTGGTTTGTTATGATAAAGTCCAGATTAATAATTCAGTGAGATCTCATATTTCTCGCCTCTGTCGATTAAGGAACAATGACTTAAAATTCTGTGGGAATGGAAAAATAATGATGACGTTACGGATGAGACAATGCTGTGTGCATAGAGATGACAGTGCTTGTTATTTGTTTGTTTTTAGAGCAAAGGCACATTAAACTATCTGCTGTGCTCATTGCGGGGGAAATCGAACCCCGGATTTTAGCGTTTTGTAAGTTCGTTAATTTACCACTTTCCCACCGCTGTTATTTGAAAAGTGTGTCATATTTATAACAAAAAAATTCAAAATTAAATCAAGTGTAGTATTATAAACTTCCTACCTGACGTTAGTGAGTCCCTGGGTGGGACAGCGGTAAATCTACGGTTTTACAACGCTAAAATGAGTGTTTCGATTCCCCTAGGTGGACATAGCAGATAGCCCTATGTGGTTTTGCTATAAGAAAACCACATACACAATCTGACATCATTGATAGAAACTCTACTTACATTACGCCAATAAATTTCCCTGCACTTTTTTTTCTTCCATGTCTATATCAATATCAAAGTTTAGATTTAATAGCCAGATTTAAATATCTTATGAATTTATCCTACTTATTTTGAGACTAATTCAAGTCTATCTTTTAAACACATTAAATGATTGCTGAAATATTAAGAGTAATACGAATGTTGTACAACCCCATCACTCATGTTATGCCCTTATCAGTTACTGAAAAAAAACGTTATATAATCTAAAATTCATCCCTGCAAATTTACCTATTAACAGATGTCTGGACTCCTCTCTATACAAAATAAAATTTCCAATTTAACAATGTCATAAAATGTTTTGTACCAAGTTTCTCTACTGAATTTTTTTTTTCACAATGTGTCACAAGTTAATCTATGAAGTCGTATCAGGAAGACATTGACAAGCCCCACAGTGGCACAGCAGTATGTCTGCGGACTTATACTGCTAGAAACCGGGTTTCGATACCCGTTGTGAGCAGATAGCCCTTTGTGTAGCTTTGTGCTTAATAACAAACGGGGGGTTGGGAGTTCTGTAGGAATTAAGGGTGGCTTAGTTCTACTATAAGAATATTATATTATTATTTATAACACCAGTTAAAAGGGTGGAGGTTGGGAATTTTACTTTGTAGAACTTTTATCGGGTTGGTTTAATTCAACATTAAAGAGTTTGATAATAAACAAAATTACGACACTTATGATATACAACATTGTTTA
>NW_013669243.1:36947-39802 GCF_000517525.1 Limulus polyphemus
ATAAAATGAATTTACAGAAGTCTTTATACATTGTCAAAGTACAGTTGCTAAATATAACGATAATTAAACAAATTAAACACAACGAAAAAAAAAAAGGTAATATGTTCGTATTACTGATTTTACCTTTTTTTTCGAACACATCGATTGCTAATGTCCTGATTCGACGATATGGAAATGATACTCTGCGTGTATACCGTGCCTGTGAGAAATGGGACTTTAAAATTAAGAAAGTTAATCTCGATATTTGCTTCCTTACTGAATGCAAGCTCCGACACGTCATTCCTAAGTTCCTCCATTTTAAATTATCCAATCGAAATCTACAAAATTCTTCAACTTACAGGACTTGTCAAAAGAAACTGTTAGATCAAGAACTTCGACTGAAACACCGTCAAAAGACACAACTTACTGAAAAGTTTAACGTCGATACAACCAATCTTCGGAACGCTGTTGTTAAATTAGATTACACCCATCTACTTAACAAGCTAAGTCAACACAACGACAGAAAAATCGCTCGAATTGAACATGTCCAAAATGTGAAGCTGGGCAAATTGACTAACAACTTTTCTGATAGTTTTGATCCTGATAATTTGATTGTGAACCTCACTAATATTACACTAAGTAACCAATGTAAATCCGCCCTAGCTAAAGGACTTAATTTCTCTCTTCCTCCGCGAAAACTGAATTATGCCAATTTTCTTTATCCATTCGAACTGCTATACAGAAACATGAAAGACCTTCCCATGTACGATAAAGGCAATCTTAATCAATCCCATGATTTTTTATTACTAAATTAAAAAATCTTGCTCTATCTACATTTTATAATTTTAATAGTAAGAGAGAACCTAACCCTCTAATCCCAGACGAAATCTTAGCCTTAAAAGAATTGTCACTAAATAAAAACATCCATGTTACACGCCCTGATAAAGGCAACGCCATTGTTATTCTGAACAAAAATGACTACCTTAATAAAATACATGATATTCTGGACTATTATTACACCATAATGTTGTATGATTAAAGAGAAGTCTAAACTTCACGTGCGTCAGCCAGTGGGTTGCTGGACTTACTCAAAACTGCAACGTCATCGGTATACTGAGACGCTAGAGTATAGTTTAAATAAGGGAGCGGGATATCATTTACAAAAATGATATATAATAATGAACTAATAATTTAACCCTGGGGAACGCCAGCGAGTAATTTGAAGGATTCAGATATCGTGTCGTTAATTTCAACTTTAGCTGACCTGTTTCATAGAAAGCTAGCGATCCATCGTGCGATTTCCAGAGGTATAATGAGTTATGTTAATTTGTATAGTAAGGCATCTTGCCAGACCGAGTCGAACGTGCGAGGAACGTAAAAAAAAACATACTGTTAAGTTTTTTCGTTTGAATTCCTGCTAAATAGATTCTGTGAGTCTGACTAAGTGATAGGCTGTTTGACGTTTCCTATCAGACGCGTTATTGATGTCAGTTGGAAATTTTGTTTGATTCTAGGTACTACTAAAGTCTTGCTACTGTGATTTTTCCAATAATTTCCCGATGTTATCATATTTAGGAGACTTATGTGTCTATAGTTGCTGAGGTTTTGGTGATACTTTATTGATTTAAGGATCATTCGAATTATTTCAGATTTCCAGCATGAGGGGTAATATCCTGTTTTGAGAGTGAGGTTACATAGGGTTACGAGATAAGATAAAAAGTTGTCTGGAAGGTCTGTTAATGTAAGGTTCAATAACTCATCTTCGCCCCTGTGCACTATTGGTTTTGAAGTGTTTTAATGTTAATCTAAGTCAGGGTTATGGGTCGAGTGAGAATTGTTCCTACCAATACTTGGATGTGTTGGGCTGATTGTTTGTTTTGTTTTGAATTTCACTAGCCGTCCCTAATTTAACAATGTAAGACTAGAGGGAAGGCAACTAGTCATCACCACCCACCGCCAACTCTCGGGCTACTCTTTTACCAACGAATAGTGAGATTGACCGTCACATTTTAACGCCCCCACGGCTGAAAGAGCGAGCATGTTTGGTGTGACGGGGATTCGATCTCGCGACTCTCAAATTGCGAGTCGAGTGCCCTAACCACCTGGCCATGTGTTGGGCTGAAAAGGTAGTGGTTACCTTGTATATACATGTGGACTGTGTTGTAGTGGTCAGTACCGAATGTCGATAGATTCGGTGTGGTAAGTGGATTTTCTAAAAAAAAGTGCATATAAATTTATTTTTTCTTTATCTGTTGTTGTATGTTATATTCAATGTTGTGATTTGAACTTATTCTAGAATTTAGCTGAGTGCTGTTTTCATTCATCAATGGATAAACAAAATTCCCCCCAGTTAGTATATTAATGCTGATTAATTAATTCTTTAATTTTATTTGTTTGTTTTTTCATGCTGGTTTTTGTCTGTCTTTCAATTATTTGCTGGTGTATTTCTGGAGTATATTTCCATGCTTTAGTGTCCAAAGTTCAATCTCCTCTAAAAGTGCCCAAACTACATTCACAACACACATGTTCCTTGAACTGACCAACCAGAAAAAGGCACTATGATGTGGTTTTATGTCTGCTTCATGTGGCAGCCACAAGCTTTACCCCAAACACAAGATCAAGAAAGATACAATGCAACTACCCACGAAACAGTAGATAAGTTCATTGACCTGCCAAACTACCGAAAGGCTACATCCTGGCTTGAATTTATCTCATGATTTCTACAGGATTTAAAGGTTCCAAAAACAGAACTTAGAGTAATTTAAGAATTTTTAAAGTAATATATATATAGTACAGGTTGACCAATACTAGTCCGGCAATCAGTAATCCGGCACTAATTTCGGCTAGAACAATTTCAAATACAGTAAAGCAGAATT
>NW_013669243.1:40433-43586 GCF_000517525.1 Limulus polyphemus
GGAGTGTTGTATTGTGGCTTCGGGGTTTCCCGCCAAGAAGTAGCAGTGTGCGTCCTGTTCCAGTCGATTGTTTGTTGATTGTGGGGGTTTGCTGTAGGATCTATATGGCCTCGTGTATCTGGAGCGTTGTGAAGTCGTTAAATCGGCGTTTTACTTTAGTGTTTTGTACTAGGTCCTGACGCGTGAGTTTTTGGTTGTGGATGCGGGCACAATGTTCTTTGATGGCTCCATTTTGTAGGTGCATTGTCAGATGCATAGTGGAAAACTCGGCGTGTATGGATGATGAATAACGAAGGACAAAGCTAGCTAGCTCCCCGTTAAACGAACTGTACCTACATCAACTCGTAATTAACTCGCTCATCGTGAACACTCGATAAGATATCAAGGAAGTTCCAGACTAGAAAGAAGGCTTTATATTGCTTGTAAGTTTGTAATTTTTTTTATATAAATCATTGTGTGTAATAACTATTTGTAATAAATATTACTGTAAATTGTATTGTTGTTTGTATATTAGAATATATTTGTATGAAAAAAAAACTAAAAAAAAAACTGTGTGTATCAATCTTGTTGGCAAATATCATAAACTCACTATGTATCGGCTTTTACTTAACTGCTAAATCCAAAGTATAATTTAACTACTAAATTTAAATTATCATTTAGCTCAATTTCAGGCTATTTGAAATTCTAATACATAACGCACGAGATTGAATTTTAATATTTTCACCATGTGACTGTCTGTAGCGTCTTGGACTTTTCTAGAGTTCACACGTCAATCTCGTTTTAAACAGCATAGATTTGTGATATGTTTCAATATTATTTTTGCGATAGGTTGACTTAGTTGTATACAAAAACATATGAAGTATGTGTCTACGAAATAGTTTATTTGTACACATAACGACCAATACAGCAGCACAAGTTCATCTCTACAATTCAAACCCTGGAGAAGTTGGTGGGAAGAAAGATGATGTAACAGGAATACGTTTTAACGTGCATCTTGAGTTTCCGTTAGCCTGGTGTTCGTGTTACTGTTATGTAAAACAATTTTCCCTTTGCTGCTTAGTTCGTAAGAAATAAAGAAATCAAAAGTTTCATGTTAAAGGTAATTTGGTATCTTCTTTCACTACAATTTCTAGTTTTTCATAATTTGCAGTTATTGTGTGTGTATTGTTATTCTGGTTTGGCTTTAGAATTTTCATACAAACGTCATCTGTCCATTGCCTTCAGTAATTTTGATCTTAATAGAGTATAGGTAATTTTTTGTTGAATGAGTTATCTGTGCTCTGCACACTGTGGGTATCGGAATTCACATTTTTGCGTTACAAACCATAAAACTTACCGCTGAGCCATCGGAAGACAACTAGATGAAAGACATCCCAGCACCCACCCTCAAGTCTTATTTCAAGGAGAGTCACTCTGATGCGCACCCCTCAACCTTCAAGTACATGCAAAGCGCGATTCGTTTTTCGGATTCACAGATCGAGCACGCTAACTACAAGGTCACGCTCGACCTATATCTGTTGTGTATGAGATTATTGATATTTTCATTCAAGGCTATTTTACGCCAACATAATATTTCGAAATATTTGAAAAAAAAACAAAAAAAACGCTATTTATCAGTTTAAGAAAGGCGGAAACTTTCAAAATGGCTATAAGTCATACACCAAAATTTAATCAATAAAATGAACAAACGTATTTTTTAAGACAGTATGCAAGAGTTTATTTTACTGCATGGATATAAAAATTGTGATAAAAGAAACTTTCGCTGAACACAAGAACTTGGTAGGCCGAATTGTAGATATATTAGTTTGAACATTAAGAGACCAGAGACAACTGTGTCAGTAGGTTTATTTTCTAAGCTAAAAAGAAACAAAAAGGTCCTTTCTCTAGTGATTATTATTTCAGATAGTTTACTTCCCAGTTTTGCACAATTGAATTTATACCGCTTCCATATCGTATAATTAAGGTTTCTTTGTATATTAAACAAAATTATGATTTAATTCATACTTTCTGCAGCATCGTTTATTAAGCCATAAGAATGCACGACTGAAAAGTTGATCGAAATTATTTTTCGTTTTTACTAAATACATAAATATATTTACATAAAAGCTTTTATTTGCCACAACAGAAAAATAAACGAGAAAGAGGCGTATTGTTGTCAGTTTGATTGAAAAACGTTTGTTACGAATAAGGATATGGTGCGGTAACGAATATTATAATTAAACTGGAAATAATTTCAAACTCTTCTTTCTAAGGTAGTCCATTACGGGTTTCTGGTAAGAAGGTGCTTAACAATATTTTTATTACACTTCATTTACTGTAGCCAGTGCCGGATTTAGGCATAAGCTACATGCTACAGCTTAGGGCCTCACAAAATTTCAGATTTTTTTGGTTTTAAAATGCATTCATTTGAAAATAATTTGTATTTTTCACTTTAAATACCTTGCTATTAAATAATTTAAAGGCATATATACATGCTTTTAATTTTTTGTAGCGACCCAAGGTCCTGTTTTGGTACGCACCTTTGTGATACCTTCTGGTGTAACTTTTTAACAAGGGGCCTCCAAGCTTTATATAGTTTAGAGCCTCACCAAGACTAAATCCGGCACTGACTGTAGCCTACAACCGTCTCACGGTTAATAGCACCCAAGTGTTGGCTTAGTTACAATACACAAAAGTGTTTACACATTTGAGTATTGTTGCAGCCATCTTAAGTTACGAAACTGAGCGAAAAGCTTCGTGGCAGTGGCCCATGCACAACCGATACGAAACATATTAACAGAAAAATCGATTTGATAAGGCGATGTACTATGACAGTGTTTTTGCTTGCTTCTTCGATTTTGTAGTTGTTTTTCGAACGAACATAATATATATATATATATATATATTTGTTAATCTAATTTCGACAAGGACGAGAATAGGCCCAACTGAAAAGTCTGCATGGAAACATTAATTGAGTACTGATTACACAAGCCTGCGATGGTTTTATTGTCTTGAAATGTTTACACGTTCTACAGTAATTCCTGTACGCTGAATTCGAAAATGATATCCATTTTTCTCCATCACGTACATATTTTTCACAAAACGTCATAACGCAATACATAAAAGAAAGGCCACAACACATAGTTTTGAGACTAAAACGACGTAATTTCCCCC
>NW_013669243.1:43596-59265 GCF_000517525.1 Limulus polyphemus
CATTGTTCTTCCCTTTTTTTTCAGTTTGTTTGTATTTTTATCAAACGTAATAATAAAACATGTTCATCGTGGTAACGAAATAATAATTTGATATAAGTAAGTTTTTTCTTCTTCCCGATTTGTAAAAAATCCTTACGCGATAGTAAAAAAACAATAATATTATTTTCGAAATCTGCATAACTGATTTATAGAAAATCCGTTATTAAAACCAAAACAACTTTTACGAAGTTTAAATTCGCATGCCTGCGTTATTAATAACTTGGCAAGTTCGTTTACAAACTCGTCCCGTGTAACAGGTGAAATTTAGTAAAATATAAATAAATAAATTTCACGAAGACAAAAAAATGAATTAAACTTTTATTTTACATGCAAACAAACAAATAAACGAACAAATACAAACTTGCTTATGTCGTTTTTTTCTTCAAAAGTGAAATCGAGAAGGTTCACTAGAAGACCAAAAGTATTTCAAAAGCATCAAACAGCAAACAAAAACTTTAATTATTCAATCACACTGCAATCTCTAGTTAGCAAGAACGACTAGTAATTGTAAGTATGACAAATATCGTAAACAATTACAAAACTTCTTATGAAGCTTCTTGTGAAATATCTGTAGGCCTTAAAAGCCAATCTTACCATTAAAAAAAATTAAATACGTCATAAAAATTTTCCTGGCAAAATATGTCAACTATACTTAAAGTTATATTACGCCTATATGCATACAAATTTAACTAGGCCGTTTTTTATTAAATGATCATTAATAACATTCGTAATTGTTAATTTATTCGTATTACAGCTTGTGTAAATATCTTCAGAAAAATTTTATTACTTATTTATTATTAGAAATTTCCAGATATATTATTCATTTTATTTTTTTTACACATTTAACTAATTTGAAGTTCTCTCAATGGACAGAGGTAATTTTTTAAAGAAAGTTTGGTACAAAAGATTTCGTCAGTTCCGCATTTTTTATTCTAAGATTCATCTAGGTATACACATCTGATGCGATGCGAAAAAAACATCTTATACTTTTGATAAGTACCTCTCACACAAAACGGGAAACAACAGACGAGTAACATGGGGGCGCTGTCAGGGCGATAATGGCACGATGCGAAAAAGAACTGAACCCTAATTTTTGCGATTCTTGGCGCAACAACTTGGGGAGGATAGCTTTAATGCACGTGGTCCACATGGTTGAAATAGTATTAGAAAATACAAAAATACCCAGAGCTAAATGACAAAAACATTGAACTAAAGTAAAAGAAATTATATGGAAGTCCATTTCAAAGAAATTGGGTTTGGCTGGTATGTATATTCAGCTTTAGCTACTGCAAAACGCTCTTCCCCTTATGTGTGTCAGCCATTTTAAATGTACGTCAGCAATTTGTCAAGCACCTGGCAGTTTTCCAAGCTGTCGCATCGCAAGTGAATCGCCACTGGTATGATTTGCAATTTTGTTGAGAAAATATCGTATCGCCCTAGGACTTAGGTAAAATCGCGTTAAGTCTGGTGTGTAGAGATCCACTACTACCAAGGTAAAGCTTCCAGCCACACTTACGTTACAAAATGTCTACTCTCTACAAGTTTAACCGTTCAACTAACCGCAGTGAAATAGGACGAAAAAGATGCTTTCTCTCTCTCTCTCTCATATGTGTAGGTAAAAATTCACTTTAAACATTTATTCGAAACTCACAGAAAAATAGCTTACACCAAAGAAGTTTAAGCACTGAAACGTTGCAGCACATCAAGTTTTTTTTTGTTGTTGTTGTTTTTTGGCTCTCAGGACCATCACAGCGAGAGTAGCATCGTGTTTTCCGTAACAATTTCTTGGATAACAAATAAACTACCCTTTATTTCTATGAGTATATGTAGTCAGCTTCTCCATTTTAAGTTGTAAAAATTTGAACAAATATTGGGTCATCGAAGAAAAAAAAGATGGGCATTTTTAATACCAACCACGTTCGTATCGGAACTGGTTAGGTTATTTGTAGATTATAAAGCGGCTCTCAAACCTCAATTTGTGTTTGTGAGATATTCAAATTAAGTGTAAATTAATACAACTGCAAAAAAAAGTAAATTTTCATTTATATACGTAATTAAAATATTAAACCACGATGAAGATCTTACATTTTTGAATCATACTTTTTTTTATGTTCAAAGTATCAGAAATCAAACCTCACCATAACATGTGTTAAGACTACAGCTGAAAGCGGATCGAAAATTATTTCGAAACTGATTTATGTATGAACAGCGACCACATGTAACGTTCTAGCAAAAAAAAAAGAAGAAAAAAAAGTACGTTTTGAGAACCCAGAATGCATTGCGTGTAAAGATTTTATTACAGCGGCGTCTGTTCGAGGTAGAAAAACCACTTGGAGAAAGGGGTACTGTTGTAACTAAAGTTAGCAATATGCATGACATATTTATCTTACAAACCTTTGCTTCGAGATTGAATTTCATAATACACTTACAGTAAGTTTGATTATACGCTTTTCCTTTATCTTCTCTTAATAATATTATAGTTTTATGGGTATTTTTTTAGAAAGATGATAATAAAGTATTAACAACAGTGAAACCCGACACCATGACTATCAATTTTGGGAACAACGTGCGATCTCTATTTTTCTTCCATAAAACGAGTTTAGATTGTTAACTCTGTGAACAGTTACGTTTCACCGAAACGGTTTTCGCTCTTGTTTTAAACTAACCGAATTAGTTGTCGCGTACTCTTGGACACAGGTACACAATATACCAGTAAAACGTTTGACACATGACATAAAACATATACAAGTGGGGACTTGCAATCCCCGATTGTCTTATTCTTTGAATTTATTCGTATCAAGGATAAAGGGTCAGGGTGTTAAAATACAAGCAAGTGTGGTTCAGTAATAAATATTATTCAATTTGTATAAATAATATTGTAAAGCATGCTATACCTGGAATTGAGAAATATCAAAAGAAAAGAAAAGAACTTCTTAGATGAGACTGATGTGAACAAAATGTTTTCATCATGCCAACAACAACGTTTTTTTATTCAACAAAATAAAGGTAAATCAAAACGAACGATATAGTCATATAAATTTGCACCGTGTTAAAACCTCAATAACATGGCACATACGGTGTAGCAGACCTGATTTACGCTATTCCCATGCTGGGATCGAACCTGAATTTTTAGCATTACAGACCCTCAAGCTTACCATTCATCCACCAGGGAGCATTAAAATAGAAGAGAAGCGGCAGTTATAAGTAGCACCAAATTATGGGTCATGAGCAGGGGCGTCGAGAGCCAGCCCAGACTCCGGGGTCAGTAATATCATCGGGCCCCCTTTCATTCTGTTTATTAAGTTTCGCTGATTTTTCATAAAATAAATTTAGGTGACACATTTCTTCACGAATACATGAAAAAGCAGTAGCAATTTGAGCTCAATAATCAGTATGCATTTCTAGTGAGCTTTGGAATATCCCACTGCCAGGCCCCTCAACAGGCCTTGGGTCCCAAGGCAGCTGCCCCCCACTCCCTCTCATCAGCCCTGATCATGATCAGATAAAAAATGTGGTGCCACTTCAAAAAAAATAAAATCAACTATGGTTTTAAATGTTTAATTAACTACTTAAATAAATAAGGTTGTGTTTCCAATAAATTATATATGCACACCCACACATATATACTTTTTATTCCCGTTTACTGAAATTGTGCGACAAAATGGAAGTATTATTAAGCCAGCTGTATGGGAATGATGTTCTAAATTTGACACTGTATAATTCAACATTGTTAAAGTTGTCTTATACCTGAGTTGAAACCTTTTTTTTGATGCACCTGGTGGCAAGTACTCTTATTATATGCTCCACAAAATCTTATATATACGTAATGAATTTTTTAAAATATCGTACAAAATATATTTTTCAAATTTATCATTACCTAATCATGGATATATGCACTATCTAAAATATAATGTTAATAAATAAAACTTGATAAATGATTACTTAAATTGTATCAGCTTTTTGGAAGTACATTATTCAATATTTCTGTTGTGAATCACCCACATAATGAAATTTAAGTTGTACTGTAAAGAACACACCCCTTCAAAATAAAGCTGCTACATCAGCAGTAAGCCACATGATACAAGACAGAAATTCCCTACCAAAAAATATATATATATATATTTTACCAATAAAGCTTCATTATTATTATATATATATAACAATAATAATGAAGCTTTATTGGTAAAATTTCTTATCTTCAATTAACATGACTGAAAAAAGACGATTTAAGTAAATAAATTCATCCATTAATTACTTGTGGTAACTTAGTACAACTTATATGTTTCAAATGAAAAAGTTTCTGCACAAACAGTAGTGACACCAAATGGGCTATAACATTGACTCACGATGAATTTTTTACTTAAGACTAAAACACACATGTTCAAAAAAGTGAATATATTTTGTAATTATCTAATTTTGTATCATTCCACAAGAAAATGAGTTTTATCATAATACAATAAATAAAATAAGGAGAGATAAAAAGAACGTATAGGACACAATATAACAAAATAGGCTTATTTAAGTAAAAAGTTAAAGGACCATCAGAGCAAGCTGTGAGATAGATGTCATAAAAACTGACTGAATAAATGACTCTTAAGTTCATTATATGTGAGGAAGACAGGTTTTAAATGTCCTTCATGAATTCATTACAATATTTGCAGAAACACTGCTTTATGACAACTATTGTTATTCATTTAACACATTTTATATTCCACTACATGAAACAGTTAAGACTTTTATCTTTAAGACAGTAGTACATAATATGTCTGCCAATAAAAATAAATACTCATATAATGACAAAAGCATCTTAATGGCTTAAATATACAGTTCAATCTATTATTTTACCAACAATTAAAGTAATGCCAGTAGAGATTTGGAACACTTTAATCACAAAGAAAAAAAAAAAATTTCATTAATAGAATATATCCCAGAATAAATATCTTATTCTAATAAAAGTGTTGTAGGTTATAATACTTAACAAATAATAATAATTCCTGGGTAGAAAAATGTATAATCTATTTCCAGTACAATTAAGAATTTCACATTAAGTTTTTTTCCTCAAAGTACTTATTGGTTAACATGAAAAATTCTTAAATAACAAATACTTCAAATATCTGTGTAAAATGTATAGTACATAATGAAGAAGTAAATAAGGAAACTTTTAGTTTTAAAACAAATTAGCTAGTAACACTTAGGAACATCCAGGTACTACATACTAAACAACAATAGGCCTAAACTACAATGTTTTTATAAAAAGAACAAAAGGCCTGCCTTCAGTTAAAAGCCTCTTCTCAATAACTATCTTCGCCCTAGAGCAGAAAACGACTTCTATTTTTCACTTGTTTGACAGCATGAAACTACAACAGAACAAATCTACGATGACTGGTAATCAAGAGTTTGATTAATCATATCCTGGCTTCACCTTTTTTTTTTTTGATAGCTCTAAGAGAGAATCTGCTAATCATAAGCCTTGATCCCTAATACAGTTTGACTCGCCGCTTTAACTCATTCCTCCGCCACTCTGGCAAGCGGTAGAATTGAAGACGAGCCATGTGGAAGATATGCTGAAACTCTTCATTGGATAGATGACGCTGTAAATTATACAGATATTGAAACATTATCAATGTCCTGTATCATTATTATTTATTGACCACTGAAACACAAAAAAGGAGATCAACAGCATGAGTTAAAAGCAAGAGGTATTAGATGAGCAAAGTCAAAATGCTCATGTACAAAAGAAGTCACTTAAATAAAACAAAATAATAAAGTGCAATCAAGCAGATAAAAAAGGTTATTGAATTACAAAAATGTATGCTAACAGATGATTCCAGAGGTGTCGGAACCAGGGGCGCTGTAGCATCCCCACTTTTATGTATTTTGCTTATATAGCAACTGTAAGTTATTTTATTATATTATTTTTCTGGGGGGCATGCTCCCAGACCCCCCTAGATTGAGCTGCCTTTGGCAGCACGGGAGTTGCATTCACCAGTTCCTAATACTTTCAATCTTTCATTGTAAAATCTGCATGTCTAGCCAAGCACCCTACTTTGCAACTCCTTCCTACACCACTTGATGAATAGCACAGAGATAAAGGGAATGAATCTCTTTTACATAATCACAAAAATAATCATCAGCCATATATTATATAATCTTACTTAGCCAATTAGTTATACTAGTTCATTGGTTTGAAAACTGAGCTTGTGTTTTAAGAAAGTAATAGATACAAAAACTACTATATGTACAACAAACATCAGTAAATGAATGTCATTGTTACTTGTGAACTTCAGCCAATCATTAGTTATGTTGAACTTCTCAAAGAATTAAAACACTTTTGTTAGGTCAATCATTATGTGGACTAGACTTTGCATTATTTGGTTAACAAATAATCCCAAACAACCCACCCAGCAATATAAACTGTTACAACACTAGTGGTAGAAGTGGGATTATTTTGATCTAAGTAAGATAAAATACAGATATACTTTACTTGAAGACAACCATATATGCTCAAAGTGAGATCAAAAATTAGCTGGAAATTATGAAACAGTAAAAAGATAAGCAAAAAAAGGAAAGAGTGAAAATTAAAAGAAGATGAAAAAGAAAGAGACAGGCAAATAAGAGAAGAATTAAATGAATAGAACATAAGATAAGATGTACAGACAAAATTAAATTTCATCGAATACAAGATTGAGGAAGTCATAGGAAATGTGCAGAAGGATTATAACAAAATTAAGAAATAGAGAAGGATTGGTAGCCACTTTATTTTATAGATTTGGAGTGTCACATCAGATGTAAGTTTCTAAAGCAAACTTTGGGAGCAGAGGTAAATAGAAAGATTAGATATTATATGAAGTTATTGAACATTTTGAAAAATGACCCAATTACTTTATTCAGTATTTCCTTGTGAAATGATAGCTTCATGGGCATACAACCAAATCACAGATGCTACAGTGGATAAGAATATGCAATTAAGTGATAGCAGGTAGGTGTACAGTTTACAGGAAGATGTCAAATTTGTTACAGAACTTGAATCAATTAAATGTATGGATAAACACTGGAAGGCAATATTCAGAAACTACAAGATTATCAGATTAAACAGTGTAGAAACATTAACTCTCTTTCTGATGGAAGTCTAGAAGAACTCAAGGGATTTCTTAGACAACTGTTAACTGAGTATTAAATAAATAAACTACAGGACAGAAGGTCTCTCAATTGGAACCTAAGATGACATATTGCCAAGAACTGCAGACCAAAGCCTCCAGAAAATATAAAATGCTCCCAAAGGATGACACAAAAGAGGAAGCTTTCATGAGCATAGAAATCCTAATGTTACATCAGACTGTGATGAATAAACCAAGGAAATGGTATCCTCAGGATGAGAATACACCATCTACACATATTGATATAAGTGGTGCATTATTTAAATAATCCAGTTCATGAGTAAATGGATTCAATAAAGGGAAGCTTTGTAACATGTAAATTGACATTGGTCCTACAGCTATCATTGTTTGGTCTGATCTCATAATGAAAGGTGGGAACTACCTATAGAGATGAAAACATTTCCTTGTTCGGGGAGTCAAATATTTGGGACACTTGACCTCTTATGATTCACTATGGTTACCAAATACCACTTAATCTTGGCTTGACAGGTTGCATCAGTTAGCACATGATACACATTTTAATGCTTATTCAGAGGGAAAGGTGTTATATAAAATAACATAAAAAATGTAAGTGACGTATCTTTGTAGGCCTAGGAAATTACCTCTATCATGCTGAATAATTATCTTTTGGGACAATTAATGGTATACAATATATTTGATAAATAATATACCCAATTATACATTTTTCATTATTACCTTAGAATTTGTATTTAGGACTGACCGAAATCTCCTACACTGACCAAAACTCATGAGATATTATTAAGTTTACAGCCAAAAATATTATTATTATTAGCTAGGGTAACCAACTAATGAAAAAATGCATTATAATCTTGATTATTATAAACGTACAAAAATGTATATTTAATTAATTCTACTGCTGGCCAGCTTGATTTCTAGTTTTGCTCTAAATAAATAGCTCACTCTGATTGAAAGTTATTGTTATTCAGAGTTTTAAAAGACCTTTTTTTTTATATTTATTATTTCACATAACTTTGATACCCCATATTGTATAACCTATGTAGAATTAACAGGTAATTTTTTAACCCACTCATTCAAAATAAGAGTATAAGGTTTCAATTTTACTTAAGATCTTAAGCATCAGATCAGATATTTACACATTTAGAAAAATATTACAGTGCATCTTATAATTAAGTTGCTTCTACAGGTCAACTTTCTATCTCAATATGAAAATCTTTGTACTCTATCTTCAATCCAGTTCTCCTGTCTGACTACCTGTATCAATGAGGTTTATGCTCACTAACCAATGAAGCATCAGGTCTACAGTACACTAAATCTTTTCATTAAAAACTCCATTTTTTTAAGCATAAATGAAAAGAGTACTGACTGTTTTGTGCAATTTGAAATCACTTTTGTGAAAACACTTTGTGTTACGTATTAACGTATAGTATCAATATTTTATAATGTCCACATGCTTCGAGTCTTAAAAACTTAATTTTACAAATTTGTACTTCCAAGGATCAATGAGGGTTGTTTGTAATTATCACACAAAGATCCTGTTCACAGATGGTTACTTAGTAATGACAGATATCCTGGAAGAAATTAAAAACAAGAATGATCATATACAGACATACTTGACTTACCTCTAAGTGGCATCGATCTACATCAGGAGGGAGACGATAGTTGGATATGATTAACAAATGATAAGGATAAAGCTGCAAAGAAAAACATTCATAAGCAAATCTAATCTCCACTAAAACCACATTATTCAATACAGTACTTAATAAGTTATTATGTTTTCTGAGGTGTCACATTATTTTCCAAGTTTAAATACTAATATTTAGTACATTTCTCTATTCCTTTGATGTAAGCTATTTCAAAGCATTCCTCAAACCTAATATAACTCTTTAAGTGTATTCCTCATCTCTTATAACAAAACTACTAAAAGCATTTATAAAACATAATATAACTCTAACTGCATTCCTCAATTTTAGTAATATATGTTACTTAAATGTCTTTCTCAAATCAAGTGACACATAATGTGTATTCCTCAATTCTAAGTCTCACATAATACTCTGTACATTTACTGGTTGTACACATTCAAGCAATGTATTTTAAATACCATTATGCAACAGGTATAAACTCATGAAATTCTAACCTCATAGTTTTGTTTAGAAATGTGTAATATATCTGAAAGTAAACCTTCATTACATGAAAAATTTATAAAAAAACATTTGAGTGTTAAATAATCTGGATATTATTCATATGCTTTATTAGGTCATTACTGAAAACATTTAAACCATTAATTACAATTATAAATTTTTATACCCTAGGTGGCTCATTAGACAGGTGAAGATTTACGTTCGGCATTGAACATCGCATGTGAGGACTGTATGAAGGATGTCGAAATCCAGCAAAACCATCAGAATAGGGAGTAGAGCAAAATCCCCCACTGGTACTGTGATTCTGTGAGAAAAGACAATCTTTATTACCTTTGCAGGAATTTCGATTATAAACCATTCAACCTTGAACTCAAAGCCAAATCTAATGGGGGGGGGGGATGTTCAGGAAAATGAGCTTCACTTCACCCTGCTTGTCATATAGTATGACCAGATTAGCTAATAATTTAAACTACTCTTGATGGGGTAAAAGCATAAATTGTTGTTATATTGTTCTCGCTCCTTAATAATAATTTTCAAAAATGGTGGAGGGGGGGGGGGAGTCAGCAAACAAAAACAAAAAAACGTTTTTATATTGTCTCAGCTCCTTAAAAATAATTAAAAAGGGGGAGGGGGAGTCAGCATGAAAAAAGATGGTTGTTATATTGTCTTAGCTCCTTAATAATAATTTCAAAAAAATGGGGGGGGGGGGTTCAACAAGCAAGGAAAATGGTTGTTATGTTGTCTTACTTCCTTAATGATAATAATACTATTTTTTTTTTAAAATGGGGGTTCAGCAAGCAAGGAAAATGGTTGTTGTATTGTCTTAGCTCCTTGATAATGATAATAATTTTAAAAAAGGGGGTCAGCAAGCAAAAATTACTTCAAAACCACTGGACCGCACCATTAGGCATGACATGATGAGAAAAAGAAAAAACAATAATAATATAACTTGTTCATAAACACAAGTTTCATATTTACAATAAAAAATTTTGTAACAATCGTCTAGGTTAAATGCATACTTAACAATGATATATTAGAGAAAAAGGTAAAGGATTTTTTCCCCCAACTGTTATAAGACTTTTGAACACACCGTGATTGTCAACTTATAATATTTGATTGAACAGTCACACTTATCAAAGTGGAAGTATTATATAAAGAAGTATAGTTCCTCCTACTGATATGTTTATTAAAATAAAATATATTCCACAAATTCTAAAAATCTTATACACATCTTTGGTTTAAGTTTATTACTAGTTTTTAATTGATCTAAAATTTGCTTACCAAAAATGGCCTATCTTGTTCTGAGACTGTTGATACTGCAAAAAACAACATTAATTTCCAATATGTTAGTAAAACTTTCTGGACTTTTGTTTGTGTGTGTGTGTCAAAAAAGTACTGCATCTTATGATATAATTTATGTTAATAGAGTGGGTGCAAACTCATTGAAGTACCTCATTAAACAACTTATGAACATATAAATTACTCTCAATTGCACAGCACATAATCCACATGATAGCAAAATGACATCTTAATATATTTTCCATCATGCATCAAGTGAACAATTGTTCTTTTAAAGCTTCTATATACAACCGATTACCAAGAAACAATTCATTGGGAACATACAATAAATTACAAAACTACAAAATGACATCTTAATATATTTTCCATCATGCATCAAGTGAACAATTGTTCTTTTAAAGCTTCTATATACAACCAATTACCAAGAAACAATTCATTGGGAACATACAATAAATTACTAAAACTACAAAATTAATCCTTTGAAACTTTTGATAGAAATTGCTTTGAAGTTTTTTAACCCAGCTTAACTTAGTAGTAAAGATAATTTAATGCAATTAAGATTCCAAATTGCTAAAGATATTTTTCACCTTTTCTTGTAATGTTTCTTCAGTAAACCATGTGGAACAAATAATAAAATATTATGAAACTGTGTCTTGTCTATGAATTATTAAAAATTTTGTTGTTAAAGTTATTCTTTAATATCTACTATTCTGACAAAATAGTGAAACTAGGTAACTTTTTTAGTACTCATTTAGTACCTTTTAAGCATCAAATAAACTTTAAAGTACCACTTGGAAGTAAGATTTTAATATATCACTTGGGTAATTCTGAGATTACCTAGAGCTCACACAGAATCAAAATAAAAAAATATTTAAACCAATTTTCCAAACCTCAAATAAACTAAGGATCCATATCATCAGGCCTAATTCTAGAAGAACTTCCATTAAATAAAAAACAGTGGTTGCCACAATACTTATGCTTCAAAGAAATGTGTCATATAAAGAAAAGATTCATTTCTGCAGAATTTACTGAAATACAGTTTGTCCATACATGTTTCTTACATCTGATGCAATATTTACTAAGGATATTATAAGAGACACTTAAGATAATAAAATATTAGAATAAAAAAAAGGGTAAAGTTATCAAATCCTAGTAGCTCAGATAATAAATCAAAAGTGTTGATATTATCTAATGGCTGACATCATAGGAACCTAACAACTGGTTAAATTTCACACACTATTATGGTTTTAGTGGTATCATTAAAGACAGACAGTAAAAAAGAATAAAGTATGATCATGTCTGTCCTATCTTTGAAACTATGCAAAGCATGCATCAGTTTAACCAGAGTTCTCCACTCTCTCATCTTCCTTCCACATGACATATTGCACCTGTGTTGGGAGAACTACATAAGCTCTGCTTTCTCACCAAAGTCCAAATTTCTTACTTGCAGTCATGATGGAAAAAAAAACCTCATATCTCCTAGTTGTGGTGAGGTGAATGGGAACGTAATTCAGAGATGAATACCTGTTTTAATGCTAAAAATTCAAATCAGGTAGACTTACCTCTGAAATACTAAAAGACAATGCTCATACTGAGATGGAGAAGGAAACCAGAGAAAGTGATAAGGACAAATGGTTCACCAAAAGTTGTGCACTTAGGCAGAAAGAGAACAACCTGGACCACAACAAGGAAAGAGTGATCAAGCACAGCTTGAGTAGAATCCAGAGTAGATTTCAATGAACTGAATTCATAGAAGAATTAAGTGGAGCAAATGAGCCTCATAAAATATTTGACCAAAATGAGGAAACTCAAAAGGAAAGGCATTCCTTTCAGCAGGGTACCTCATCATCCTAGATACCCATTAAATAATATATACATATATTCAAGGAGGAGGGTGTGAGCAGGCAGTATAGTAGAAGATTCTCAGAGGGGGATGTCAAATGGGTGTTCAATCAAATGTGTAAGAGACTGAGTGGATGGAAAAGTCACAATAAGTCAAAAGATCCATGTAGAAATGAAAGTCAATGTAGAGTAAATTGAGAAGATCAGTAAACACTTTGACTACTCAACGGAAGACATGGTGCCAAAGGAAATGGCAGTGAACTGATAGAAAATGACAAGATAGCAAATAAATATGGACATAAAGATAAGCATCCTGTATTATCTACCTTCATCATCCAAGGCTCAATGAAGAAACTTTTGTAACTTTATATTTGTTCTTTCAAGATGAGATGTATCCAGGTAAAGATTGAATTGAGTAAGGTCTACAACGTCCCAACTTATTCACAAGTACAAAAAGACAGGAATAAAAACCTGGAAAATTAAGTGTAATAGATGATTTTTTTAAGACTATTTGAAATTGCTTGATCCATAATTTGTATGCAACTGCATTGTATGGAAAAGACATTACAACAAGACTGAAGTAGAATGCTAAATCCTAAGATCCCAAAGTCAGATGAACAAATGACTTATAGATGATGATCCCTCCCCCAATAGTCTGAATGGAACAAAAGAGTCACTGAGGGATTGAGAAGACTTACCTTGCTAACTTCTACACTTGACCACTCAGTAGGGTTGAAAGAAATGAATAGCTGATGTCAACCAAAACGTAGGTGAGGAAGGAAAAAGGATAAACATTACTAACTGATTATCTTGAAGAAGGATGACAACTAAAAATAAGACCTGATGCTAAGCCCTAATCAGTTCTTGCTGGTGCTAAATGGGAAATTAGTTACAGTGAAATTGCTACAAAGATAAAATGACACAGAAATGAAACTCTTTCATGGTCATTTAAAATGTCAGGTTGAGAGATGAGTACCTTGGAGCACAATATAGTGTACTAAGGTGTCAAAGGAACATAAGAACTATGTAATAATAGAAACTACATCAGCAAAAGTTGTAGAAAAGGAAAACTGTGCTCAAGAAGAAAGTTTCAAATAAGAAAAAACAGTGTGCGCAGCAGAAAAACTGTCAATGGTTAAAAACAGAATGCCACATGGAAAAACCCCTCCTCCAATTAACTAATTACAAAGTTCAAGAATTTGAGAAGTAAGGTGAGAAGTGGAAGATGACCCTACTAAAAGGTCACCCACATTACGATATGAAGAATGTGAAGGCCATTAATATTTTGTTAATTTCTAAAAGCATCTGCAATGATCGAAATATCAGAAGAAAGTGCAAGATACAAAGATTCTAGAACTGAATCATCCAACATGACACTAGCACCCTCGGGCATAACATATACTGATTCAAGATTTAAAACAAATGATACCTGAAAAAGAAAGAGAGATACACTAGACTAGCTGAAGCTTCTTCAGAATTACAGCTAGTTGTCAAAGCATCATCATCATCATTAGCTGTTTTTCCTTTTGAAACTTTCAATAAGATTTGCTTTAATAACTTCTGGTTTTTGAAATAAAAAATACTTACTATCTGACTTTCCACTGCTAAATTCAGAACTCTGGGTTTTTGACAGTTTTCCTAAAGCTAGGTCCCCTGGCTGAGAAAAACAAAAGGAAGAGTTTAAACTATTCAATTTCTGTATATCCAATAAAGAATCTTCAATATTACAATTAAAATTTTACCATTTAATATTTGTACAAGATAAGCTGTAAAAATCAAAAGATTGTTTTATTATCATACTATGAAAGCTTTCAAAAGTTTCCACTTGTAAAGTCAAATTTTAATAACTTTGCCATTTTAATACTAAGAATTATATTCTGTATGTCAGGACAATAATTGTTGATGAGAAGGCCTAGTTTACATGTATAAAGGTTAGAACAGAAGATAATTCTAATTATTAAGTATGTATCAAACTGGTATTTTTTTAAGTAAATTAATTCCACAATCTGGAAACAGAAGAGCAAAAAAAACTATTATTCCAAATACTAAGTAAAACGATTAGCACAAGCTTCTGCACTGTTTATCTTAATAACACACCAGTTTTCACTTCATACATCATGCAAAATAAACAAATTCATCAAAATATGATAAAGTCTTATTTCATAAAAGTACAAAAATTCGTTTTATGACAATTCTTATTCCTACAACAACTCTACAACAACAATTTTCTTAACAAATAAATACTCTTAAGATAAAAAGGTAAAAATTCTATAACACAAGTGCTTTTTAAAGGTGGACCTTTCTTCTTAAGGGGCAAACAGGGAATGGTGGTGTAACCGAATGAGTTATATATATAAAGGGAGTTGGGTGACGTCATGAAGGCCACTTGAGCTTCCAGGAAATGTATATTTTTCAATGTACCGTTGTTAAGATTGTCTCATTTCTTGTGCAACACAGCTGGAAACGAAAGCATTAAGTAAAAAGGTGTTAGAGATGTTTTGCTTTACGATTAGTCAAGGAAAATTATACCTAAATGTTGTTAAACTAATATAAAGGTGACACATGGAGATTGACTGAAAAAGCAGATCAATTTCTAAAGATGGACATAGAAAATGAACAGTTAGTATTAGATAGATAAGGGGTAAACACTGAGAATTCACACTACATGAAAAATAAAAATAAATAAAAATAATTTTTCTGACAGAGAACAAAATCAATGATCGAAGATCACCGATTCCAGGATCTAGATTTATTCCACTAGTTTGAACAGTGTTTAAATTAGCTAAACAATAAGCTTCTTTTATCTCTCTATCTGCTTTACTTTTAAAGTCAGTTTCAATGCAGAGTAACATCATTAACAGAATGACAGGTTGGTTGAAGTGTCGAGACTTAACGACTTATGATTACTGAAACGTTCTCTAAGAGTCGTTTGGGTATGTCCTACATACTAGTTATTGAAATGTTCTCTAAGAGTCGTTTGGGTATGTCCTACATACTGGTTATTGAAACATTCTCTAAGAGTCGTTTGGGTATGTCCTACATACTGGTTATTAAAATGTTCTCTAAGAGTTGTTTGGGTATGTCCTACATACTGGTTATTGAAACGTTCTCTAAGAGTCATTTGGATATGTCCTACATACTGGTTATTGAAACGTTCTCTAAGAGTCATTTGGATATGTCCTACATACTGGTTATTCAAACGTTCTCTAAGA
>NW_013669243.1:60186-64308 GCF_000517525.1 Limulus polyphemus
GTGAATGAGAATGAAAATTGAGGTTCGAATTATATGATTTCCTATAAATTATTATATTCGATTAGTGCGGCTCTTTTAAAGAACACATTAACCGCACTAATCGAGGGATTCCTGTACTGCTCCTGAAGGCATGATACATTCATGTATACACTAAATTAGATTACTGAATTGAGTTAAATTTATCCAGTCCATTTGCAAACAAGTCTCTTTCTTGGTGTAGCTGCTCAAAAAGCTTATATCAAGAATACTTCATTATATTTTGTTTCCTTGATACTTCTAAGGCCAAAGTGGTTCCCCCAGTGCAAAAATTTCAGTCTATTATAATTTAAAGGAATTATTTCTAAAAGATTATTTGAATAGCAGTTCTACTATTGTACACTTGGAAAGTATGGCACTCCTCCCTCCAATAATCTCCTTAAGATTCTTCCAGTTATAAAACCCAAATAAATTTGATATAACTAGCATGAGTGTCATTTTTAGCCCTAAAATCCAATAAGGTACAGATAAAGGGAACACAAAGTGGTACTTTTCGTAGTTCCGGTACTGCCATACCTCTCAGCAAGTCATTATGAAGATTTGTGCAATATGTTTGTCAATATGGAGTGCAATTTTATAGATACTGTATTGACTTCCAGAAAGATCAATAATTTAGACAGATATGGACTCAACCTTAACACTGAGCACATTCACTCACTACAACAGTAAGAATGAAGTATATGTAATGGAACAAAGAACACATATAAAAAATGAACATGGTATAAATATCATGTTACGATGCTAAAGAACTCAGTAACAGCGACATCTCATATTCAGTAGATACTTAAAGTAAGAGTGATAAGATTATTTAGACACACCACATAAGTTCATATTGTATTTAACATTCTTACATTTTCATGGACAGTTCAACTTGGTATTATTTTAATCTTTTAGTTACTATTTCGTATTTTCAAAAAATCAGTTTATAAGTCTAAAGAGGAAAAATTATTGTTAGAAATTCAAAACAGTTTAAACAGTAGCACGGGTCAAATACAGATGTTACTCGTCTCTGACACTATTCAGTATGGGTGGCTTAATGAATTTTCTTTGGCAAAAATATAGGCTACGGAGGAATAGAGAAAACAAGAATGTTATACTAAGTTTACATTTTCCAAACATATTTCTTCTAAAACAGTAATTCAAGCTGACAGCTAGTGTTTTTGTGTTTCTATGTAAGGTATATTATTTACTTAGTGTTATTTTCATTAACAATATTGGTTATACTAGTTAGTATATCAAATCTCATTAATTTTTCTTTTGACTTATTGTTTATTATTATAATTTGGTTATCAAGATTGTTTTACATTATTAGTTTAATATATATATATTTAGGACTAACCTAAATCTCCTAAGCTGACCAAACCTTGAGAGATATTATTGGGATTATTGGTGAAAATGTTATTAACAGCAAGGGTACTCAACTGATGAAATAATGCATTTTAATGTTTGCAAGTAGAAATGTAACAAAAGTATATTTAATTAGGTATACTGACAATCAGGTTGATTTTTAGTTTTGCTCTAAGTACATAGCTTGCTCTGATTGCAAGTTAATATTAATTCATATATATGGTGGCATCATATATACCTGACATTCATAATACTGTGGCACCTAATATTCATACTTTATATTTTTCAAGACTCTCCAGCAGACATGCTTAAATATGGAAAATGCAACACTGGTCCACCAATCATAGGAATTCTGGACACTTTCAAGATTATATCACTGATGTGGAAGTGTGGAGTAATAGTTCAGGAAACTGACGACTAAGATTCTAGTGAAAGCTGACAATGTGATATAGACATTGTGGATTTGAACATTTCACATCTCTACATACCCTAACACATCACATTTGTGCTTTACGCTTGCTTTAGCCGTACCTTCTGTGGGTTACAGGAAAAACTTAGTGATTTCATATATGAGTTTCTTCCTCAGTTTTGCCCCTAGCAATGCTGCTCAAACTAAGCCAAAGGTGTAAAGTGTTGGTGTTTCTGCTCCTGTTGCTATTCTCTTGGCTGCATTCTATACCCTTTGTAACTTGGTCATTGCTGACTTTGCTGCACATGCACACAAGTGGATTCCATACTCCATTCTGGTCATGACTGTTGCTCTCATCAGACTGATGAGGCTCCTTTGCTGCACTTTCTGTACTGCAGCATATTTGATAAGTTAAACAAGGGCATTTTTGTAGTTGGTACATGTCAAGCTATCATGTGTGTAATACTGACTGAAATTCATAGTAGGGTCAAAAACAGCACCTATGAAGAGCCATCCTTTAAATATCAAATAACTGTCTCTAAAAAGAAGTAAAACATCATCTATCAACCAGATAAAAATTTGAAATGACTGCCTTCAGTTAATTTATTTCAACATGCTTTTTGGAAGGAAACCTTCAGCATACTCAACTAATACACAACTGTTGTGCAGTCCAAGTAGCATTCTAAATTCACTAATTCTGAATTACCAGCCATAGGGAGGCACCCAACTAGCAACAATCATTACTTTATACCTTATTATTATTAATTATGATATGTCACTTTTATAATTATTTTTATTTTTAACACAAGGTGCCCAGTGTAAATAAGATTATTTTGGCCTGAAGGGTTATGGCACCAGCCTTGGCACAAGCTCTCCTCTCTCCAAATAATCTTCTCAAGGTTATCCTAGTTGAAATGCCTGATTCAATTTAGTTTAACTAGCATTTGTCCTTCTCACATACTCGCACTCATGTCATTTCTGTACTTCCACCCTCTTTCTTTTAATCTTACAGTTCACCAATATAGCTCCTATTCCTTCAGTCTAGATGCTATTGTATTGATAACATTATTCAGAGCCCTTACCAAGTCACCCAAAGGCTGCACCTTATTAGTTAAGTGGTTCACTTTCTCATCAAATGGCAGGTAATTATCAGATTAACTTATAAATCTCTCTGTACTTTTACTCATTTTTTTGGATAAAACCTGTCTTCAATTTTGTGATGGGATTTAGGGAGTCTATCATGAGTATGATCATATCATGATATTCACCATTACTGGTCAACCAGATAAGTGCATTCATCACATTCTTTGAATGAACTGGCTCAGCATGACCAGGTGGTTAGGGCACTTGACTCTTAATCTGAGGTTCGCGGGTTCGAATCCCCGTCCAACCAAATATGCTCACCCTTTCAGCCATGGGGCCTTATAATGTGATGGTCAATCCTACTATTTGTTGTAAAAGAGTAGCCCAAGAGTTGGCAGTGGGTGGTGATGACTAGCTGCCTTCCCTTTAGTCTTTCACTGCTAAAACATTCAAAACAAATTGAATGAACTGGATCATTCACTGACCATTCAAACACATGGCTCTCTCCACATGGCTACTACCCATGCAGTCACGTGCTTCATAAATGAACCATCCATTGCTATAGTCAGTATCAGTCTCAGTTTGTATGTGCATTTCATAACTCTGCATGTGTTGATCAATCTTGAGCTTTCCCTCTTCATCTTTCCACCAATCTTCACTGCATCTGCCTGGACCCTTCAATACACTTGCTATTCTTCTTTCAGTGGATATGTCTCCTGCATATCTTTCTCGGCTTTGCTGACCCATGATTTGACTGATTCAATCTTTGTATTACTGATTCATCTGCTCTCTCTTTCAAGTGCTCATACAGTAAGTGAGATATGGTTGTGTTTGCTCTCAGTAACAGTTGATTAACTAGTGTCCTTTGTCTTCTAATAATGCTGCCCAAACTAAGTCAAAAGTGCAGGATGTTGGTTTGTCTGTTCCTGTTGCTATTCTCATGGCTGTATTCTGCACCCTCTGTGACTTGGTACTGATGACTTTGCTGAAGATGCACACAAGTGGATTCCATACTCCATTCTGGTTATGACTGTTGCTCTCATCAGACTGATGCTCCTTTGTTGCCCTTTCTGGACTGCAGCATATTTGAAAAGGGTAAGATTCTTCACTGATTCATCTCTTAGATGATCAATATGGACAGAAACTGTCAACCCATGGACCATCACAACTCTCAGAAAAGTGCAATCTGGTAGTCACCATCTAACAGGCTTTCTACGGTCAGATAGACATTTTGTTATCCGATAACA
>NW_013669243.1:64926-67601 GCF_000517525.1 Limulus polyphemus
AACTATTTTCTCTTTCAGAAAGATTCCAATGATAAACTGATAATAAATTCCTAAAACAATTAGTTTTTTACAAGAGCTCTAAATAAAATACCTTAATTTATGAAAGTCCTAAAAAAAAATACAGAAGTTTCAATATAACCTCTATTTGATGACTAATTAGCTAATTTTGAAGATGACATTTTTTGCTTATTTGGCTAACAAACAGAAATTACATATATAAAACAGCATCAGCTAGACGTCTACCAACTGGTCTCACCCCAATGCCTATCTCAAGCTTACAATCTTGAAATCTAAATGAATATTAAAACAAATAATCTAAGCAGATAACAAGACATACAAGATAAAATATAAATTATCAACCTGGATCAGTATATGGAAAGGGTGGTGCTGGAAAGTCATCCCGCTCAATCTTGGGTACTTCAGATGGATTGGGTCGCTGAGCCCCAGGATAATGGGACAACTCTATTGGCTCCTCATTGTTCATGTGTGGTGATCGGGGTCGAGGAACGTTGGCTTGGATAGACTCCACTGTTTGTAGAACATAGAGGAAAAACAGTCAGTGATATTTTGAAAAGAAGGATGAAAGAAAAAGAAAGAATATATATATATATATACATACACACACACACATAAGAAGAATAACCAACAGACAAGTATTGATTTACAAAAGTTACTCAGAATCTCTTCATAAATGAAGGTCTCTACTCAGTTTATTAAACTTGTGATCTGGAAATGTTATCTCCAGAGAGTATCTTACAAGCAACAGTATTTGATATTCTAATAAGTTTTTCTAAACCTTTTGGTGCTATATCTAAATTTGTAAGGTTTTTTCTCCTTACTACTTGATGTATTAATTGTGAAAGTCTCGTATCTTTTATAATTATTTCACAAGTAATTTACAGTTAGGTTTTACAAAATATCCACAATATAATACAACATATATTCAACATCTGTATCCAATGCAACTGGACAATGATTGTTTTTCATTATCCAGCACATTTTTGAATACCATTGGAACTTTTTATAAAAATATTACCTTAAATTTCATAATAAAAACTTGTACTTTGTTTTGATAAAAGTAAAAAAAAACAAGGACTACTTTTAAATCTAAATTGTACTGTAGTAATAAGATTAAGAACATATACTTTAGGTTGTTTTATTTTCATTCAAAGTAATATCCTATATTATATCTTACTAATAACATCAGATGAGAAAATTATAATTTAATGTTAGAACAATAAGTAATACAGACTTTATCCTAAAACTTTGAAAATTGGTTTAGAAAAAAATCCTTAAGATGTAACTGTTTTAAAAGTTTTTGTTCTGATTGTGTATAATGTTTTTTACAACTTAAAGCATTTTTATTTACTTACCAAGAGCTGTCATTCCTGTTAATCAAGAGAATCCAAAGTAATATGGAAAGAACAAAAAAAAAGAGATAATAACCACAAATACAAGCTTAGTATTAGTATAAACTTTTTAAAATCAAACAATAAACTCTAAAGCATTTATGTCCAAAAAATGACTAAATATTTAATAAGTGTCTGCTATATACAAATTATTTTGAAATTATGTTTGTTATTTAAAAACACACTAGGTTGTCCAATGACCATCAATTCTGGTAACTTGACATGCCTATCACCCTTGTTACACATTCTGTTACACCTCAGCATATCCTGACTTCTTACAGATCCTGTTACACCTAAGAATATTCTATATGTTATAGATTCTGTTATGTGCCTGTTACACCTCAACATATCCTCCATGTTATACACTTTCATATGTGCCTTTTACACCTCAAGATATCCTGCATGTTATACATTCTGTTATGTGGCTGTTACACCTCAGCATATCCTCCATGTTATATATTCTGTTATGTGCCTATTACACCTCAGCATATCCTACATGTTATACATTTTCTTATGTGCCTGTTACACCTCAGCATATCCTACATGTTATACATTCTGTTATGTGCTTGTTACACATCAATAGTTTGTTACCTCCATTATTAAATGAATAATAAAGTTCATTTGCATAGACATAATGTCATAGGGAACACCACAAAAATACTTCATGCTGGTTAAGTCCAGTAAATTCAAACTCAGAAAATGCACCCACCCCATTACCACACAATGAAAAATTAAGTGTTTCATTCAGGAAAACACAATCAATTGCAAGGAAGCACCATTTACCTGTGGGTTTATAGTTTTCATAAGTACGTTTAATACTCACACAGCACTAATAATTTACACACACTTTCAAAGACACAACAGACTCTATTATATGATAGGCATTTTGATAGGTAATACTAGTGTCACCATATGATTGATGACCCAACCTAAGAAATATATTTATCCATACACAATTATCAATACCTATCAATAAGAAAACATGCAATATCATGACATTTAAGACAATTTGTAAACAACCTGTTGAACAATGATTTTTCTGTTTGCCTACAACATAAAAAGTGTATTTAAAATGCTATTATACATTCTTGTTACTGACAACCAATATAAGACCAGTTAAGTGTGTAATGATAAACATCATTATTGGTGTAGGGGAGACCGGGACTAGTTGTTACAGGAGCAAGTTGATACAGTGCCTCTAGCTCTTGTTGAGATTAATAGACAGTGATAGTTCACGGACCATCGAACGCGTGTTACGCAAGCTTT
>NW_013669243.1:68601-98184 GCF_000517525.1 Limulus polyphemus
GAAAATTGTGATTGTGACACAGACTAGAACTATAACCATTTTTGTTTTAAGTTTTTCGATCATGGAACAATGATTCTTATATGTTTAAATAACGTTTAAAGATTTATTTTATCGTGTAATCAATAATAAATTCATTACAATATAATTATGTTTGAATTGTCATTTTAAAAGTTTTTTTATGGTGTAATCATTAATAAATTTATTAAGCCTACAATTATTATATCGCATTAAAATTTAGAAAATCTTGAATAATTACTGAAATTAGGTTTATACTCTAACATGCTAAATGTTATGAGAAAACTACAGTAGGCCTATTATAACATTTAGCATGATAGAGTAGGCTAATTTTGGTAAATATTCCAGATTTTTTTTATTGTATAACAACATGCCTCACCTATTATATCAACTTACCCCGCATCCGGGGCATATTGTTACACTTGACTTTAGTTCAAAATATTTACAAAATCTTTTATGTAACCAATTTTATTCAATATAGAATACATAATTTTGATAAAGTACATATTTATCTTTCACTTTCATTCAGTTTCAATGTATGAATCGAGTTATTTCGCTAGATATTGGACTTTTTTCTAAAAATCGTAACAACTAGCCCCGGTCTCCCCTACTTGCAACACTCCATCACACTCATCACCTTAAAATGAATCATGCTTTGCCAGCTTTAGAAGTATTCACCTTACAATTTTGAAAGCATCAGCTTAAAATGTGAGAAAGTTTTCAAACTTTCTATAAGCTATATAAATAGAAAAGAGTAATATTAAAACACAATAAGGAGAATTAATCTACAAATGTTGTTACCTTCTATGGACAATCTACTTTTTATCAAGCATCCTTGCTGATAAAAAATTTAAACACACTTTAAGTAAACCTTGAAAAATTAGGAGGCAATATACACATTGATGAACACAAAACACAAGCTTTTTTAGCAAATTAATCTAAAGAAGAGATGGTGAAACATTCAGTTTGTCAAACATTTGTGAAAATTTTGTAACTTTTCGTTGTTTTACATACATGTACATACTTGTGTTATCTGGCTGCACAGAATTATAGCATACATTAGGAAAGTTGTACAAAAGCAATATTCAGAAATTACCAAAAATTAAGATTTGTCAGCATGTTTAAATACCTTGTTTTGAATGCTGCCCTCGACTTCCAATCCGTGGTCGTCCTGAACCTTCTATAAAACAAAATTAAAATATAACAACTGAAAAAGTTCTCTTATTATTACAACATATGAATAATTACATAAACTAGTAACATCTAAACAACTGTGACACACCTGGGGATATTTGCAAGAGTTACTGCCACAGAATGACTTATCCTGGTAACACCCAACTGTTCTTTTGCTTTACTGTAGACACAGAGTGAACAATTAACTTTTATTAATAATATTAACTAAAAATCTCACTTCAAAAAATCATCTTAAAAAATGAACTGCGTCATTACAGGAAGGAGAAAACTACTAAAATGAGTTGAAGAACCAGTATAAACTTTATTTTGTAAAAATAAAGAACTTGAATTAATATAATTCATGTTCTCACTGGTTAGGGGTTTGTATAACTGCCAGCAGGAAATCTTCCATTCTATAGATCATAAATAATAACATAATAACTATTTTTTTTTCCTGCTTAAGCTAAGTAAAAATTGTTGGAATTAGGATGTGACTATAGTTAAAATATTACAATATAAAAATGTCACAAACAGACAAAACACAAGTAAAATCTGTAAGCTGTTAACAAAAAAGTTATGATCTATACCATTATTATTTAATGACTACACAGGAAATGAAACAATTATTTCATAAACCGATGCATGACACCATTCAGACATAAGCATTAGTTTGCAATATTTAAGATCCCTTTTAATCACAAATAAATTCAGTTATTTTTCTCACAATTAAGATACATTGTAAGATACTATTGTATAGAGGTACAGAAATAATGAAGAATACACATACACACATGTATATATATTATTCCCAATTATTCTTGTCATTTTTGATACCACTGAGTATCCATATTTCTAGTACAACTTAGTTAACTTTATAATAAAAACTATACTTTAGGCTTAATGCTTCATTTTCATGGATATACTTTATAACTCAAGAAATCAATTAAATGAGATGAATAATACAACAATTTTTAGTAACATTTAATAAGAAGCAAAACATAAAGTTACATATCTAGCTTTTAATGTATTTTTCCTCTGTGATTAGTTTTAGTACATGACAGTAAAACATAGTGTAAAATTAAGGACAACATACAACAAGTGTTAAAATAAACTGCTTTATATAACAGTTATATGCTAATAAATTAGCCACAAAAATTTATACAAATAATTGTCAAATTGTGATCACAAAACATAAGAAAATAACAATAAATATTTCAAATTCATAAATCACATATCATTTTTGTCACTGTAAGTTTTATTTGAGACCATTGGCGTGATTAAATTTAACGAAAAATACCTGGAGGCCTGTGAAACTGAGGGGATTTGGGCGGATAAGGTTGAATTGGTCGGCGCAGATATCCCTGTGTTGGTTCTGCAGTCAGGTAGCTGTACGTGTAAACTCGGCTAGGGTCTGTGATGATTGGCTCTCTCTCTAAACTTCGAGGACTGGCCCTGGCAATCTAAACACCATTCATCAGTGAACCATAAAACTGCTGCTACAACATAGAAGTTATAATTTTCCTACACTGAAAAAACATTTCTGACAGGTGCTTACTTGTTTATTGTTCAGTGCTGCCCTCTATTTGCAAAATATTTTTGCATGCCACAATCCTTTCACTCTCACATACCCCTCAGTTCACATGGTTTAATTGATTCTTGCATGTAAATTATCATGAAACAAACCTCCACAAATAGATTCACCCACATACACCTAACTACATAGATATCCCACTCAGACCAAACAGACTGAACCATCTCAAATGCAGTAACATTCTTGTCATAAAGACATCTAGGATAAGTGCAAAAGGAAGAAGTGGAGCAACCAACAAGTGCATCCACCATGACCCACAACACCAAAGTATTGCACCCAAGGCAAAGTAAGTGAGATGCCAGGCATCCCTGAACACGTGTGAGGACTTATGGTGATTGGTTCAGCTGTAAATCCAAAACTCAACTGCCGGGAACTGACTTCCATGCAGGAGTAGGACAAGAGATCCCACTCATTATGATGGCTCACTCCAAAGCTACAACATCACCCCTAAGAAGCCCATGCAGAGATAGAGTGTCTTTTTTGGAGGATTTCCATCAACTACGCCAGCAGAACACCACTGTCCTACTCTCATTTGAATGGAGTCGTCCTTGTTTATATTGTATAGCTCTCAATCATGAGTATACCTCCATGGTCCACCATTCCAGCAGCTTGGAACTGGAAAGTGGTAAAGACCCTCTTACTCCACTGGAAGAAATGGGGGGAGAAAAACGTGGTGTAGAGTCTGGAGGAACGTACACACTGGAGATATTGCAATGGGTGACCACGAAAACCCTATTTCAAAAAGAAGACCAAACCCAATTTATTCAATCTAAGGAATGGCATGGATGGGCAGTAATTCTCTTCTGCTTTACCCATGAAATCCATAGATCAATATGTTCTGGATCGGGCATATTTATCAAGCAAATATATCGCAAGGAATAACCTACAAGCAATCATGTGGAGCACCCCATCTCTAGTATATGTGATAGTAAAGAACAGTGTGCATTTAATAGCCATGGGAATTATGAATGTGGAGTCAATATGGCCTTACAGTGTGGAGTTTAGTACAATCTAATTGATTGAAGTATACCTGGACAGACACCACTCACCACAGAGCAGGATCCAGATCAAAACATAGGATAGGCCCCTGAAAAATATATGTAATGAAAGAAAGAAAACTTACCAATTATAGTTGCACTGAAGTCTGAAGAATGGCAACAGGTGGAAGACCATAACCTGACAATGAAGAAACAGCAACAGGATGCAGATAATTAGAGAAATTTAGTATGTAGAATGGTCCACATGCCCACTTGAAGAATTTACTTCAAACAATGATGGAGGTGAGATGTCATGGAAAAAGTAAGGTGTCTAATCTGATGTGAAGACACCCAGAATAATTGACGGGAAAAAGAATACATGGAAAAATAAGCCAATCGAATTAAAAGCTCAACCCAATTGGTAAGGATGGAAGGAGAGAGAGATTACAAACAGAGGATAGTTGCCAAAGAATGAATAGGTGGGAACAGTTACGACAGAAGGAAGCCTTGCGAGCAATATAGCAATGAAGAGCATGAACTGGACATAGAAGTCTATCTGGATCAGATCTGGAATAGAGGTGGGAAATAGAAGGAAGGATAATTGGCGAGAAGGAGGAATTATGAAAATTCAAAATTGGAAGAGAGCACTATATAAAAGGCACTACCAAACGAGAAGTGATGGTTACGTAGGATAGCATAGAGGGAGTCACGTGTGTGGGATGCATCTATTGGTGGAGGTTTGTCGCATGATAATTTACATGTGAGAATCAGTTAAACCATGTGAACTGAGGGGTGCATGGGAAAGAAAGACTTGTGGCATGTTAAAAAATTTTGCAAATAGAGGGTAGCACTGAACAAGGAGAATAGCTATGTATGTGAGCAGAAGTAAGGTATCTTGTCGGAACATTGTATTTCTAACAATTTTCTCAGTAAAAGCTCAGGCAGGTATGTGAACAAGTACAGGACCTCTTCTTAAATTTAATTAGTTAGTTAGTTAATACAATCATGTTGCAATAAAGAACCTCAAACCTGGAGAGTAAAAGTGATCAACTATTGTTCCATCTAAACTTAATGGTTACATCAAATCTATTAAACTGTTGAACACAGTCTATCTTTCAACATTTTGTGTACATTAACCATATGTGCATGGAGTCAATACACTGGATCAGCCCCATAAAGGTTAATAAATATTGACTATAATTCAAAATTTACTATATGTATGTATATGAAATGTGAAAAGCTTTTAGTAAAATGTACAAGTCTGTTGTACACACAAAATCAAATGTACTCAAGATATATATGTGAAATGCCAGTCTGACTCAGACAAGTTGGAGTACAAAGTGATGTTCGTGTGATGAATAAAAATACTTTTGTCCATTGTACAAGTTGAATATTGTACTTGCATAACCTCTAGAACCTCTGAAATGTACATCTATAGTTTTTTCAGTGCCACTGTATAGTGTATCGGGTATTTACTCTCCTCTACCACAAACTGTTGCTAAATGAGCAATGTATGGTAAAATGTTTATTTGTTTGTTTAAAGTTAAGCATAAGGCTACACAATGGGCTGTCTGTGCTCTTCTCATCACAGGTATCAAACCCGGTTTCTAGCTTTGTAAATCTGCAGACATACCGCTGTGCCACTTCGGGGGCATGGTCAAATGAATAGTAGTAACTCTGATATTAATTATATAAAATTATGTAGACTAGAATTCTGTGAAAGGTCATATCATGCACACTTCACACTTTGACCTCCACCCTTGCATACAGGGTTAATCCATTGACTGTTGATTCGCCATATAGGGTAAAGTTCGCCTTTGGCAGTTGAATGCAAGTGTGCTGTATACAGTGTACAGCTCGCAAATGTTCCACACAAGTTTACAGCAGCTGCAGTCAAAGTGTTAACAAAGTATGCAAATCATCTTGAAAGTGGTTATTGAAAAACTTACCCTTCACTTACAATTTAGGGTAAGATAATGTAATTTATCCTTTCACATTGAAAACATAATCTCTGTTGCATTCTAGACCTAATGGTGAAATCCTCTATCTTTTAGCACAGCTCAACAAGAATTTCACAAATTTTCTTGAAAGTTGTCATGAGAAATTGTATATCAACTGATCAACTGAATGAAGAGAAATATATGCATAATATATACAATTAATAAAATATATAAGCTTAAATTAATAAGTCATTTGCTACATATTTGTACATTATTGTAAAAGATATCCAGACATTTTGAAAGCATTTTAATTTCTAACATAAATATTTTAGTTTATGTAGTAAATAATTTAAAATTAAGAATACAATTTTTTTTGGGGGGGAAGGGTTTCACGGGTACTTTTAATTTATCTTTTGGTGATCTACAAAAAAATCAGCAAATAATCAAAGGATTTATGACAGACAGATTGTTTGATTTGTTTCAGCTATCTGCACTAGTCATCCCAAATTTGGAACTGATAGAGTAGAGGGAAGGCAGCTATTAAACAGCACCCACTAGCAACTTTTGGATTATTCTTGTTTGACCAACAAATGATATTTGAGCATCACATTTATAATATAACCACAGTGGAGCATGATTGTTTTTCGGCATTCACAAGATGTAAATGATGGACCCACAGATCCATAATCCAAGGCACTAACTAACAAGACACACTCAGCCCAAGAAAGACAGACAGATAGAGATATAATTTATTTTTCTATGATCCTTTTTTGTTGTTATTTAATCTTTTGTTTTTTCTGAGTTTGTGTTCAATTTTGTAAAAGACGACAAAGCTTTTAAGAATGTATTTTTATGTGAATAATCATATAGATTATTTAAAGAAAAACCAAATATTCTTGAAAGCATATATCAAAAGTAGTTGCCAGTGAGATTTTTAATATAAAGGGTAAAATAAAAATTTCAATTACTTAAGGAAATATTATTTCTGCTACCATGAAAATTTAACTCAGGCACCCATAAGTATGTGTATGTAATGTTGTAGTCCTTGTTCCATCAAACGTGAATGAAAAATACAAAAACGATTTTAGAAAAGGATGCTGTAAAAGCATATTCTGGACTAAAAATAACTAAATTTATAATAGTTCAATTATCTCATTTCAGAAAAGAGGAGTACATCTAATTACATCCACAAAAAGTTTTAGCTATAATCCCTTTAGGAAGAAGAGGGCAACAATTTTACAATGGCACAATATAAAGATACTGTCTTGTTCTTACATTTTATATATATTTCCAACTCTGTCGTTTTCAACTTCAGATAACCTGTAAATGTTGGTTGCAGCTTACAATACTGATCTGTCTTGAAAGGCAGCAATCACAACCACTAGTAGTTGAATAACAGGGTGGCTTCTGGTGTCGCATGCATGGAGCAATTCAAAGAAAATCATGCAAAATCATGAGGTCATGCAAGGTGAAAATGTATGTCAGACATCACTGAAAAAACATGCAATATGTAAATACATTAAAAGTGAAATAATGTTCCATTTTTATTCTGATGAGAAAACTGTAAACATTAGACTTCTACAAATGAACAAAAAAAAATCACACAAAGTTTATGTTGTTGTCTCAGGCAATCATGCATTTATAAGACTGTACAGTTGATAACTTTAAACTTAGTTTTATGATGTTTCACATTACAAAAGTTTCCCATCAGCAATATGTCAAAATTTGAAAAGAAATTAATAAAACTGTCTAAAATATGGAAAGTTTGAGCAATAAAAATTAATAGTGTTACAGTTGTTCAAAATAGTTTCACCATGAAATAAGAATCATAAAGTTTCTCTGCAAATCAAACTTACATATCTGATCTCCATAAATATCAAATTACATGGAATATTATTTTAATGAATAAAAAGTTAGTATGAATTAAAAACACAAAAACTCAAGTCACTATACAACTTTACTGGAGGCAAAATTCTCTTCACGAGAGATTCATAATTCAACCCAACATTGAAGTGTTTGTACCTAATGAAGTTTAAGTTAAAACCAGTAATTTGGCAGTTAAGTCAAAGGTCTAATGTTAACTTGTTTGATTATCATTTTCACTTTTGTTTAATTTACATAATACAGTAATTATAAAAAATGTAGATAAGTCGATCTTCAAAATGAAACTATTAAGGATTTGTTTCATCCCAACCATTTGCCATAACATATGTAGAGATAGACACTTGACAGCTCTTAAAATGTTTCTCAGAAATAGATGGGAGCTGATGAACATTACAAAGTTTTACAAAGAGGTCCCTCATACTTTGTAGTTAGAAACAAGTGCAGTGAACCAGAGAATATGGCTGAAGAAAGGTATATATATAATGGATTGAAGGATATGAATATATAATAAGCTAAAAAAACCCATAAGACTCAACTCTGAAGGTGCCACAGAAAACAAAAACTTCCATAATTAAGTAAAGATGATTTTGTAACTCAACATAATTATATATATACATGGGAATAATGAATCCTACTATGAACAGCATTATCACTTAGAATCTCACACTTGAGAAAAATGGGAGGGGATTACATTCACAGTCTCAGTACGCGAGATCAATGTAGTAGTAGGTATGAAAAGCACAAGCTGATCATATGCACAATTTTGATAAAATGTTCGTGTAAATAAATATTGGGTTATCATACTCACGGTCATGGATGTAAGGCAAACTTACACACACTCAAATGATACAGTCAAATGATGAGAAAAGCTGATAGCACATAATAAATTAGTTTTTATAATGACTTTGTTTTCAAAAAAACACTAAATGGTTCATAATATTTTTGTGATAGATGTACCATTAGTACTAAAAATCTACTATTGTAAAATCAGTGAATTTCAAAACTTCATAATAAAATATTTTCAAATGAGGACTTAAACACAGAACTCTCAGCTAGCACATCTAAAATCTATTTCACTACTTTGGAAGAAAGCTGTACAGTTCAACAATCCTTAGCTTAAATTATGACCCTATCCATTTCTTCTATGGAAAATTTGTTTGTTTGTACTTAACCACAAAACTACACAATTAGCTATCTGTGCTATGCCCATTAGGGGTATTGAAACCCAATTTTTAGTATTATAAGCCTTTAGACTGGCAGCTGAGCCACTGGGGTGGGGGTACAGCAGAAAGAGAAAACTACACACTGCCACACTCAGTCTATAACAGTGAAATCCCTACCATTTTTCGTACTATTTAATTAAATCAGGAAATAACTGTATCATCGTTATCATCACTCCACATGAACACACCTTAAAAGTAATAGCTTCTGTGTGCCATTTAAGATTGTGTAAGACTGTATTTTCAGCTCAAGAAATTTGTTAGAAGAGCATTTAAAGCTACAGGAAAAGCCTACAACTTGTGTTAAAAATGATTGTAGCCAGTAGTAGCAAACATTACAGAAGAAATAAAATAATCTTTTTATCATTCGTGAACTGGACTTGACATTATTTATACAACTTGTAGTACACTTAAAAATAAACATCACTAAATGATACACATTACACCATTTATGACTTGCATGGAATAATGAAAACAGTAAAATCATGCATGATCAGAATGAAGATTATATACAAAACTAAGTCTGACGGACAAAACTTGCATGTTTTGTTTTGAAAAGACATGCATACAGGATGATTGCATTAGCAAGAAAATTTTCAATGGTATAATTTAGCTTGCTAGAGGGAGCTGCTAATCATGATGGTGCTGCTAGATCTAAAAAAGTTCATAAAAACAGTCCTGGAAGACTCAGAAAGTTCATAATAATGTAATAAGCTAGAAAATTTATGAAATTTGGAGTAAAACAGTACATTATAAATATGAGTAATCAGTGTGTGAAAATTCAGTGAAGAATAAGGATAAGATCTGGTTTTAAGGTTGATTTTTAAGGGTTTAGTGTAATTTAGTGGATAGAACAGCCCAAAAGGTCCCTTGCTGTCCTTTAATATTATGTTGAGAATTCAGTGAGTGTTTCAGACCAGTGTTAGTAGTGAGGGTTATCATGTCTATTTAGTAACTTAATCAATTAATCATGGAATTCCATATCAAACATTTATTTGTGAGTTAGGTATATTAACAACAAGAAATTTTCTTGAACATTGTATTTGAACTTAGGGGCGTAAAACTTGTGTCAAAGTGATCATAGCCTGAAGAAAACATTACTGACAAAATAAAATTTTTTTATCATTAAGTGGATGAGACTTGGCCTTATTCTAACCAAATACACCAAAAGAATTAATATGTTAAAATCAACTAAAATAACACTGTGCAAATGAAAGCTTCAATCTTTCAGCATATCCATATACAACTAAGCAATCTTCTGATAATGATATTGTAGGGTAGAAATTAATATAATGTCTCAGTTATAACAACCTGCATTATCTGTCCATGTCCATTAGATACAGCTTCTTCTGGTCTTTCCTCTTCTTGACCATTTGGAGCTGGTCCACAACGAGGATGCCAAATTGCTCCTCCTAACATTAAATTGAATCTTCAACAACTAAGCTTATTAATCAATAAAAATTAAGTCCAAATGATAAGTGGTTTCACTTAGTTTCTACCAAACAATTTTATCAGCAATAGAAGATTAAGCATTCTACACTACACAGTCATAAACAGATTGAAATAAAATACTATATATACATATTAATATTTCTATTAAGGCCACAGGAACAAGTTTACTGAAGTGGATCAACAATTAAAAATTGTTCACTAATCCCCACCTCCATTCTCCTGCCAGCTCTTGGTGCTTATATATATATATAATGGTCAGTGACCCCAAAAAATGCACAAGACTTCACAACATTTTGTATGATGCCTAAGCTGAACTATATCTTTCTCAGCCTCGTATCCAACCTCTTAATTGGATTTACAAAAGGTTACCTTCATTCAAATAAACAGAAACATGGGTTTAAGACTAGTCTCAATTACATAATGTGGGTTTAAGACTAGTCTCAATTACATAATGTGGGTTTAAGACTAGTCTTGATTATATAACCAAAAAGTAGATGTCACCTTTTTAATCCATGAGATACTTTTATTATTTTTAAAAACATCTTTATCTTATACATAGTTTGTAGAAGTAACAAACCATTTTAATCTGACTTAAGACTAAAAATTATAAAAAGTATTCCTTCTACATTTTGCTATTAAAGATATAGAGATACTTTACTTGTGACGACCTGCTAAGACAGTTAAGTTTGGCCAGTAAAACAAATAAACGTTTGTAAAACTGAGACTGTTTGGTCAATCTCCATGTTAAATAGTTCAGACCTTGCATGTACATTTCTTCTCCATCTCCAAAAGGATCTCCACATTTGGTGCAGCGAGCACATGTTGGATGAAAGTGATGACTATCTCCAGCCTGAATTCATGGAAATTATAATAAAAAACTTTATTATTCAAAATCACAGAGAAACTACTTGTTGCAAACAGTTATATAACACAAGTATGATAATTGATTTTTCAGGGAGCATTAACAATATTATTTATTAATTTATATAATTTATTAAATACAAATATGACTAATAAATATAACTAATGAATTGTGCATTTGTCATAAATTTTTAAATAACAAATTACAGAAATATAACAGTAAATTGTGTTAATTCTTTGAATATTGTATCAACTAAGTTAACACCTTAAAGTTATTGAGCTATTCTGCCTGATAACCTCTGATAGAAAGTCCTGCCAAGCATTACATATTGTGTAGATACATGAAAATGAGCTACTCAGCTCACTCAATGCTACACACACACATATTAAACATACAGGTAATTCCAAAGTCATACTTTACATATATATGAACAATTAAAATATTGTAATAACCTTTACTTGTTTTTTTACATTATTTTCATTGGTAGATTGTAATAAAGTGTTTGTTTTAGCACAGGGCTGTATAACAGGTAGGGTGACCAGACCTCACGGTTTTGCTGGGACAGTCCCGTTTTTTGATAGTTTGTCCCAGTGTCCCGAGATTCCGGGGGACTTTTCTATTACAACCTGGTCAAACTGTACACATTCTTGTTAATCAAATATTATTGTGATAATAATCCTAGCAAATTGAGAGGTAAGAAGAAGGTCTAAAGATTTATACAGTTACAAATATCAGCTTCCAAAGCACTAATGCAACAAACAAATGTATACATTTTAATAAACAGTCAGGTTTACCAATCACAGTTTGTAATATGTATATGAATTTTAAAAAGCTCCTTTACATCTTATTGGATGCTTTACAGAGTAATGCATTAAATGCAGGGCAACCCTTTTGGTTGCTTTCAAATGTAATTGGGATGTAAATCAAAGCAATTAACCCTATCCACACGGGTCAAAGGCCATGTCATCGTGTTTCTTGACTTGCATTCAAAATTTTATTGAACTACTATTTTATGAACTTATGTCAAAAAGTTTGATACCAAATTGTAGATTATAAATCAAATTTTAGTATTATACATTATTTAATTTCTTATTTTAAAAGTATATATATAAAAAAAAAACACATCTAAATATTGATTTTTTTTGTGTTTCATGTGGGATGTTGAATGCAGCACTGGTTCAAATTAGATGTTTCTGATGTCAAATACAAAACCCAAATTACTGATATTGACAAGCTAGAATACCAAATAAAAACCTTCTATCTTTTCTATTTGCTGAGATATTGCTACATTTACTGAATCAAACACAGTGGCCTTGCCAACCTCTTTCAATTTTTGGACAGACATGCTTACGTACACTTACTTCTGTCTACAACACATCAATAACCAATCAAAAGCTCAGAATGTCCCCTAATGGCTTTCTCAGTGTAATAGAATTATTCAGGCACCAAAATCGTTATTTTAAAGCTTATATACGAAAAGGTAAGGTGAAGTTTTAGTGAGCTCTAAATTTCATATTTTTTAGACCCAAACACAGCTTAGTTACTAAGTATGAATTCTATGGTATTGATATAGTAATTTATTATTTTTGGTTATTTCAAAATGTATATATAAAACTTTTAAAAAATTATTTTGTTTCACATCCTCCATGTGCAAATTTTAAAAGGCTTAGCAACCTACTGCAAGCAGCAAAAGAGTAGAAAGTCCATAACTAGAAGATATGATTGTTTGCTATACTTTACTGTTCTATGTTTTAAGAAAAACTAGTTTAAGAACTTATTTGTAAATAGTAAAAAAGTGTATACATATATAATGAATTATAACTGAAATGTGACTGTATTTTACAAAATACTAGTCCACTAAAACACAGCCAAGACAGGTGACTTTGTAAAGGTCAGTTTTATATTCTTGGATACGACAACATGAGTGCACGTGTGCCACGTCATTGTAACTTCTGTAATGTTAGCCAGGCATGGCTGAAAGGTCAATATAATAAAAATAATAAATACATATAAATATATAATGTTATAAGATTTAAGCTATTTAGACTCAATAATTGGGTTTTTGTGTTATAATCTATAGTCATTCTAGAACAAAAAAAGCATAATTTATATTCATTTCCAAATTTTTATGGTGGTTACAAGATCAGTCATATCTACTGAACCCGAACAGAGATTCAATGGCGAAAAGAACAGATAAAAAGTTTGATAATTATCTGGAGGTTATAAAGTTTCACATGTGAAATTCGAAATTTTTCTGATGCATAAAAGTATTTTTAATCTTAAAATCAAAATTACTTTGCATATTGGACAGTCAACATGCAAAAGGAAAAAGGCATGAGAAAAAAAGTATTTAAAAATCTTAAAAATTAATTTAAAAAATCTGATATTTTGCATACAAAAGCCTTGCAATGTTTACTTACTAATAATCTGCCATATTTCATGAACATATGCTCACTAATTTAAAAGTTATAGCATGAAAACTATAATAAGCTCAAAATGGTTACAAGGTCGGTCCCAGGGACTGAAGTAATTAATTGCTGTCAACCTATAGAAAAGTTCAATCGCTCCAAACACTGACTTATGGTAAACTGTTATGAACAAGAATTTTAACAGATTATGATTCACTTTCATAGATCACTGAAACTTAAAATATTTGAACTATGGAATATGTAATCACACAATTTTAAAATGATATTGATTTTTTTCTTCCAAGTTTCACATTCACACTACCAGCCTTACCATTCTGCTCAGTGATTACATTCAGTATTAAAAGAAAGAAAAGTTTACTTGTTTACAAATTACTAAAATATGTGTACAAACCAAAAAATAAGCATGTACCTGTAATACTTTTCCTACTATGTATCTATCACAGTGAGCACATGTGACACCAAACAATTTCTGGTAGTCTCTTTCACAGTATGGGAGTCCATCTCTATTGAAAAAAAAAACACATTATAACATATAAAGATGCTACAAAATATGTCCTGACTAGGGCTTGAACCCAGGACTCCCAGATCATAATAATATCATTACTTACCCTACAGAAATGAAGTAGCAAACATATAACTTCCTATCTTAACCATTACATAATGACACACATACATACTCAAAAAGATTTAACACCTAGTTATAACAGGGTGTCTAACTATGTTGGAATGTGTGGAAGCAAACAAAATCTAAGTCAATCTAATGTACTTGTTAATAATAGCATTTGTGCACTAACTAGACAAAGTGTGTGGAGGGCACATGCCCCATTCTGATCTGTGTGTTAAGCACCTCAGGTTATAACATGACATGCAATACAAGATCCTCAAGTGTAAACACACAACATGACATCTCTAGACCATCAACATACAACACTACACCTCCATCCAGACATTAACACAATCACATGCACAATACACCACACCAACTTGTGAACGAGGATTTTATACAGTTGGTTTAATTTATCACATGTGAGCTCAGATCTCCATCAGGGGTGGAATAAACACTAAAGAAGCACCAATAAATCAGGATGTAAAGAAACCTGCCATGACTGAGAGTTGAACCTAGAATTCCTGGCTCATACTAGCCTTCTGATGCTTGTACTCTAGTAACTGAACTTACATAATTCAAGTGCCAATTCCCCACCCTGACCATTACAATATAATCAACTATACATTTTATCTTCAATTATAAAAAAAAAAATACGAGTTCCACAAGTCATTCAAAATTGAAATAGAAAAAGTAACAAAGTACAGTTTGAAACTATCTAATATAAAAAAACTATATAAAATCTGCTAATCACCAAACATATTGTTTGGAAAATATATTATATAAAAAATATTATTCAGACTGGCATCAGTGTACCTATATATATATATACCTACATCTCTAGATCAGCCATCTAATACACAAACATAAAACATCAGTCACATCAACTAGCACATGCATGAGTATCTAAATTCTTACTTGCTTAGAGCTTGTTAACGAAAAGGTGGTCACATGACCATAAAGGTTACATGAAATTAAACTGCCATTATCATTCTGTTAAAACATAGTATCAGATAATTATGTAAGACATTCATAATAATAGGTTATTATAAACTTGAAATGCATTCAACTTTTAGAAGAATCATACATTTATGGAATAATTGCTTTTGTAATTTCAAATGGATGCCTTGTTAGTAAATGTTGTAACTGGAACACGAACAGTAGGTTTATTGATGTAACAGTAAAATAGTAATTGAACTCAATAGCACAAAATGAAATATGTGCTTTAAACTATGCAATAAACTATAGTTGACGTAACTCAAACAAGAAAAGGGCTAAGTGATGTTGTTTAACAAACCATAACTCATGGTTCAGCCCAATCATTAAGGCTTCACTTTATAAAAACTCTTTAGTCAGCTTGATCAAGTTTAATGAGCACAAAGATATAATATTACCTTTCTGCTCAAGGTCAGGCAATTTTCTGATTTACTCATTTATATTTGATCTATAATTTTATTTATATGACATCCAATCATGTGCTTAAGAATATAAAAAACTCCTGGCTTCACTCTTCTTGATAAAAAAAAAAGCCAAAACCATTTGCATTCAGACAATAATTTTATTTTAAGTCTTACTGAAAGAGATAATTTCTGTCTGAACATGGAAAAATTTCATGTAATCTTTCAACACAACATACTTTATATGTCTAAAGCTATTTTTCTTTAATCTTCCAAACTGAACAGAGCTACAGAAGTATCATACAAAAACCTTAAGGATTTCACATTCAAACCTGACCTTCCCATATATTCTCCATGAAGGACATCACCACATGAGGCACACTTGAAACACCAGATGTGCCACTGTTTGTCCAAAGCAATCAAAGCTTGTCCCTCAGTTAATTCCTCCTTACATGCTGCACATCCTGGTGTCCAAAAAAAAGAAAAGAAACTTAAGCTCAAGAAACAAAAATGTTCAAGGATATTTAATGCACAGTAAATACAAACAGCATGGAATAGTCAGTAATTGCATGAAGTCATAGGGTTGAAATAATTTCTGTTTTATGCTGAACAACATATCTATTATCAAACAAAATTTGGTTTACACTCTAAAAGTTTCTTCAAATTTCAACTGTCCTCTGTTCATAGAATTCAGATATATACCAGTAATTTTCACAACCAACTCTATAATACTACCCTGTAACATTTTGAGTCTAGCGGGTAATCACCAAAGAAAGGTATGATAGGTGGCTAACTATTCTTTAATTACAAGAAATTATTTATGTTCTCTAATGCACTACAGTTGTGTAGCCACATATGGTTGATCATACTCAGTCCATATTTCGTGAATTATTTCAAAAGTCAAATTTAATTTGTCAGTTGCCACAACTGATTTGTAAAGCTGCAAACAAAGATTTGTGTCATGGTATCAGTGACTACCATAATTTTAAAAGAGAAAGAAATTAATGAATTTTAAATACAATATTGTCTTGTATGATCAACAGTAGTTGACTCAAAACTATTTTGTGTTTTTAATTCTAATAGAGCTGTTTTCATTGTTCACAGTTACATTCACTTCAGTCTATAGAATTTAAATAAGAATTGTATATATTTTTTATATAACATAAATGTCATACATGAAGCATCATATACTAATACTGTAGTATACGCAATGACAATATTTGACTTGTTGAACATGTTTAAAGGTACAGTTTGTCTTTCAATGAAATATGACATTTAAACACATGATGTTAACAGGAACTGACTGATAAAAATTACAATTCCATGTGATTATTTTGAATATAGCAAGCAAAACATTTGTTTAAGGGTGATATGAAAAGTTCTCTTTTTTTTTATTAAGTATTGAAAAAGTTATTCTAAACATGCAAAATATCTACTTGTTCATGCAAGCAGGAATTTCTATTTTGCATAAAGCCTTTTTTTATTTGATAGAAAACAAGCAGTTTTAGTTTTATAACTATATATTGCTAAATTATGTTAAATATTAAATCAATTGCTTATATATGTTGGCAAGAATTTCTATTTCTGCAAAAATAACTTTTATTTTACAATTTGTTTATATATATATATATATTATTGGAAATAATTATGGAAACTATGCAAAAAAGTATAAAACTATAGGAACACCATGTGAATATGAAATGCACCAGAGTGTTGATCGTTTCTACTCTGAATCAGAAAGTGCCACATCAGTATAATGCTTATAAAAATACATGCAGTCATACAATAGTCAGTAGCAGTAGAAGTGTGAATATAATTTTGGCTGAAATTTTACATGTAGAAATCAAAGTTTTGGCAGGATACACCACATAAAAAGTTAAAACAAGCTCCGCATTTTGGTAGGAGCTGCATGAGAAATTGAAGAGTGGATTTGAAACTGATACTGTTAATAACAGAAGTAGTCATGGTAGAAAACAAAAACTCTCCATAAGTGATGTTAAGTATCTTGGGGTATGTTCTTCATGAGATAAATGATGGTCAGATTTTGCCAATAACCTTGCTTTAAATACATGTGTGAATGTTACCTTGAGAATAATAAGATTAATATTAGTTTCAAGTAGTCTATATGGATGTGTAACTGGTTGAAAACAATTGTTGATAAGAGGTATGCAAACCAAATAGTTGAAATTGACATTAAACCACAAACAGTGGAATGAGCAAAGTTGGATATTTGTGCTGTTTACAGGTGAATACAAGTTCATATTGTTTGGCAATAATCAACGACAGTTTGTTCAAGTACTGAGAGAAGAATGATATAATAATTAATGTATAACATCTACAGTGAAGCAAAGTGAGGGATCAGTATAAGTTTGAGGCTGTATCTCAGCCAGTGATTTCAATGATACATACAATATTAATGGCTGACAATTACAGACAGGTTCTGATCCATCATGCAATTTCTCAGAAAAATTACTCATTTGGTGGGGATTCATCTTCCGGCAAGACAATGATCCCAAAGACACACCAAATGCAGTAGAGTGATATCCTGTTGGTAAAGTGTGTGACAATATTCCACAATTGTACATTGATAAACTGAATGGTAGCATGAAAACAAAACGTAATTCTCTATGTGAAGAAAAGAACTAGTGCACTGTACTACTTATTTGCATTTCTTTTGCACTTTCTGTGATAATTTTTGTACCATTAATAAATTCACCATCTTCTTGCCATTACTTGTTGTTTGGTATTTCTGTGTATGCATCTCATATTTATATATGTTTATGTTTATATATAACTATTTTCATTTCTGTATACTGCACAATGAGCACATAATTTACTTTACCAGTGATCACTACTCGACAGTAGAAATGTATGTTTAAAAGATATCTCCTTGCTAAATGATGCAATACATTCTGAAAACTTTGGTATCTGCAGTAGCTCCTATCATTACAATATAACAATTGTAGTTATCGTCAATATTGTATCTAATTTGATAATAAAGCAACAAAAAGAAGCAACACAAAATATTTATCAAATACCTATAAAAAAACACCCACTTGAAGAAATAAGACTATTTTTTGTTACTGTAAATGGACTTGAATAGTTGAAAGTGTAGCAAATAGCACACTAAGACCCCTCTTGGAATTAACATGGACTCTCCAAAATCAGTTTACCAAAATGTCATGAAATGTTTAAGATTGATAATTTAATTAAATGTTAAGATTAACTCTAACAATGTAATCAAGATATATATATTATACAGTTTTTATGTCTTATTTAAATATTCCATTAACTCTAACAATGTAATCAAGATATATATATATTATACAGTCTTTATGTCTTATTTAAATATTCCATTAACTCTAACAATGTAATCAAGATATATATGTTATACAGATTTTATGTTTTATTTAAATATTCCATTTGTCTTAAATATGTTTTAAAGAGTAAAGTTCTTTTGTCTGTGTAATTGTGTAACAGTAGTGCATTGTAATTTTTTTGTTAAAATAATTGTTGGTTTGGTCTTTACTATTGTCACATGGTAAATTTAGTTAGAAGATCTTTAATTTTTGTAGACTTTAAAAGTACTTACATAATTTAGTTTATTACCCTACTAAACATTAAATTATTTTAACTATTTGTTGATAGAGGATAAAAATGATTTTACATGAAGAAATGTGGTCCATAGTCATAATTTTCTTGGGGACACATCCCCACACTTTTTTGAAGGACTTTTTTTTTTTCAACAATTACACTTATATATACCTAAGCTAAAGAAAATGTCCTTTCCACATTTGAAAACAAGGTTATGCCAATGGTGTGATCCTTACATGTATGTTTTTACTGATTTTTTGAAATTCAACAGTTACAGACATATTTTATTTCACTCATCAAGAATGGTCACCAAGGTGTGTAAATATAACCTAGACAAATTAAAAAAAACAGAGTTTAGGGATTTTGTGAATTTAAGGTATAAATTAATTAATTAGAAGCTGACGTTTTGAGACAGACTTCTTTTATATTAGCAGAAATAACAATTATAATTTCAAAAGAGTAAAACTAACAAGCTGAATATCTGAATTGTAAACTTATAAAGTGCCTTATGATGGTCAAATAAATGTAGGGAGGTGACATTTTTTTCATAATTATCTGACCCACTATTCTTAATATAACTACAAAAATTATAAAGTTATCACAGAAGGCAAAATTATTATTATGGTATCATTAATAAAAAAATTATAAAGATATCAAGGAAGGCAAAATTATTATTATGGTATCATTAATAAACTAAAGATGTTCTTATCATACCCACACAAGTCATTTTAGATGGTGTAAAAACTGAATGAAACAGTGGTTGTTTGAACGTGAAGGTTAAAAATGAGCTAACAACTTAAAATAGTCTGAATGAAGCTCATTACACTGCCCAAAATAAATCATTACACATCATTCATTAATAATCATTGTGACGCTAGTCTATGAGTAAAAAAATGTCTTCATATAATATTTGCAGCTGAATGAGGATTATTAAAAAAAAGTTAAAACATGATCCAACCATGTAAGATCTGTCAACCAGAACTTAACAGCTTTCACAATCCTTCTGCTACCTCCTTTACACATTAGAAAATACAGGTAAAATTAATTCACCATTCACAAGGTTTGATAATATTGTGATATATGCAAGAATCTATGCTAAACTATTTGAATTTGTTCACATTAGGTGGAAATTCTTTGCTTTCAAAGTGAATTAAATTTTTAAGAGCAACAAGAATTCCTTCATGTTTAACTACATGAGAATGAAAGCCACACCCAACAAGTGCACATATACCCACAGAATTTTCTAGCTTTAGTTAAACTATATATATATATAACAGAAAGCACTTCAGATAAACACCACACCCAGTTTCAAAACAGACTATCAACAATGAAAACCTTGGGTGAGAAATAACATCAATCACTACTCGTGTTTACAATATAATTCAGATGTTTCCTATTTTGTCCTGCTTCACAGGAATCTTTCATCATAATATTTTATTCATAACAAACTTAGATAATACTTCCAGGCAAAAGCTAAAAAAAAACTCTAGTAAATTCATGTACATTGAATTATAAGCTTATGAGAAGTTTGTGAACATGATGGCTAATACAATCTGAAGAGCAACTAAAATTATGTTTAAAATTCCATTCACAAAATTTCAGAGAATTTAGTATTTATAAGCAAATGAAATAACAAAAACTTGTATGATTCTTATGTGTTCTTATTCTTCTTTTTGCATCCCATAATATAATATATTAGAAGATTTTATTTGATAAGGGTAGATGTAAACAATGATTGTATTACTTACATCAATATCCAGTTATTTTGTATGACTGACCAGAACTTAAAAATTTCAAAAGCTGTGATTGAATGTCATGCAGTCTGTAAAAGGCTTTTGAAGTTAGATCCACTTAGTTTCATTATGCTGCTAAAAGAGTTATAATCAATGTGTTCTTTCAGCTTAACATGACTGGAAGGTTTTAATATTATTAGTACCCTATAACTTACTTAGCTAGTATTTGAGCATTTTCTAATCACTTACAACTTTTAACCTGTTCAAGATAATCAGTAATACTTTAAGTGTCAGTGTTCAATTTATTTGAAATGAATAACATCTAAGCTACACCACCCTGTTCCAAACTAAGTAAACCCATTTTCATATGGTTGATCCCCATATTCTAACTTGGCTGTTTTGAACAAATAAAATGTTTTGGTCGCATATTTTTTTATTAATTATTCCAAATTATTTAAAATTTCAAACACAAGCAAAGTCAGAAAATTCTATATCATAGCTTTATTTATGACAAAGTTTATATTATCACAAATCTAAGATGAGAAGTGAATACACAAGGCTGATCTTACTTTCAGACGACCTGTTTAGTGTTTTCACTTCTGAAGTTATCAAATTTGAAGGTTATCAAACACAGAGGGAGGAACAACCTTCATAATCCTACCCCAACAAAAAAATTACTTGAAGTTTCTTAAATGAACAAGATATTATCTGTATATATATAAATATGAGAAAATGAAATAGATATTTTCTTACTTCCAACTTCAAAATTTAAACAGTTCCTCAGTATGGAAATCTATAATAATACAAGTATTTCTGTTTATTGAAGTTTTTAGAGAAGAATTTAAGTAATACTACAACAAAGTAATGAAGTTATTAAAAGATAACCAAATATACAACTCTTAGTATCTTTACTAGCTATTAGGAGTATATTTGAAGAAAATATCATTGTTTCTTTGGTTTTTGGATATTTGTGCAAACCTACTCAAGGGCTACCTGCACTAGCCAACTTAATTTTGAACTGATAAACTCCAAGTGAAAGCAGCTGGTTAACAACACCCACAGTTGAATAGTGGGATTTACTGTCACCCTTATAATGCACCCACTACTCCAGAGTGCAGTACACAATATTGTTTTTTGATAGTAATGGAACACAAACAATGGACCTGCTAACTGCTGGGCCATACTCAGCCCAAAGAAGATACTGAAAAATGTATTCTTCAAATATATTTCTAGTAGCTATTAAAGATACTAAAAGTACATTTAGTTACCTTTTACTAAGTTCATAACTTTGTAAGGTTGTCTAAAACCTCATCTAGACAACTTCAGTAAATAGGAATGTTTATAACGTTAGAGATATTTATGCTGAAGAGTGGTCTTTTGATACAGTGAAAGAACTACATCAACATGTTATGTTTATTATTTTATATTAAAGTTGGGTGTTAGAAGTAGGAACACATATCTCTTTAATTTTCTGTTATTAGAATGCTTGAAATGTCTCTTTGATTTCTGTTAAGTTTTCAGGCGTCAGAAAAGTATATAGTCAGATAATATTGAAAATTCTCTCATGTTCCATACATTCCTTAATTATGTAAGCTATCAAAAGAAACCACACAAAAATACTCTATAAAAAAAATCAAATATAAGTATTTACTTTGTTCAGTGACTAGTGATGTCTGTTCTTCTGTCTTGGACAATACAATAGGTATCTGGATGCATTTTGAACATAAGCATTCTTTTCCTGTATAGGTAACTTTTTCTCCAGTTGGAAAAACTTTCCTGAAAAAACATCCAAAATCATAAGTATGAAATAAAACATCATGCTAATAACAGCTTACTAAAATGACACAGACATGCCTCTCTATACTTAATTACATACTTTGAAAAGAGCTATACATGTAGCTTCCATATTTAATGCTTTGGCTTCATAGGCTGGATCTTTACCTGCAAGAACAATCTTTCTCATACATTAAGCCCTGATTACTTTGTTTTGTACACTTGGGTTTGATAGTAAATTAATATACAGTATAGCTTTTTGGTTCCTGACCAATTTTATATAATTAACATGTGATGCTAAAACATGTTTCATAATCTGGGTTCAGCTTCCTTTTTTTTTTTTTTACATAATTAAACATGAAACATGGTGGTTGATATCTTTCATATGGTTGCTTCTGACTGCAATTTGTATAATTTAATGGTAATTAGATACCTGGTCAATAAGTAAATTAAACAGAAGATTTATTGATTTATTTAGTTATTAGAATATAATGACACAGCAAATAATAAAAAGTAGTAATGCAATAAATGAAAAAACTTTTTTATGTGAAAGTTCAAAGTGCACACTAAATTTAATGCAGATAAGTGAGATTTTTTGTTCTTGTTTGTTTGTCCTTTTGTGTACAACCTGCAGTCTTTGAATGTTCCAAGTTTTTCACTATAATATTAAAAACTTAAAGACATAAAATAAAACATTAGTTCAATTTTGGGTTACTTTAGTTGCTTTAGCATGCACTGGACATCAGTGCAAACTATGAACTGTGTAAAGTTTTATGAAAGAAAAATATTATCACAAAAATAATTTAAAAAAAATGAATATAAATTATTTTATAGCCTACCGGCATCTGGCACACACAAAACATCTTTGATGATATGTATTCCCAAGTGCTGATACAACTTCTCCTTCAACATAGTCTCCACATGCTGCACATTTAGTTCCAAACTTTTTCTGGTAGTCGGCAGTACAGTAATAGCAACCAGCCTTGAAGAAAAACCCACCAGATGCCAAAGATGTTGAGCAAACTATCAAAATATAGAAAAGAACATACTTTCCTTTTGACAATCAATACACAAAATAGTTCAAATAAGTTAATGTGATATATATATATATATATATTTATTTATATTTATAACATATTAGTGAAAACAATTAACACTAGATATTGATAACTGGCTTAAACTGATAGAGTAGAAAACAAAAGCTAATGACAAAAGATAATTTTCTGAGTAGTAAAAGTTCCATAAATATCAAGGATTTTCAAGGGTCAGTTTTAGGACTCATGCTGTTAGTTATGTCAATAACTAGAACACTTACTAACAATGGTATGGAATCAGCCTATACATATTTTAAACTGGTGAATAAGAAGGTAATTACCAACTTGTACAAGACTTTTAATATGCTTTCTTTTGGTACACTACATTAAATCTTGGTCCACTTGTAGTAAGAATAACAATGAAGTATTAAAATTATGGAGTACCGAAAAGAACCACTTATAGTATACTATAATGACAATTAATAATTTCATAACTTGAGCTAAAAGCAGACTTTTAAAGTACTATATTTGATTTTGAATCTGTTGGGCTTGGAATGTCTGTGATAAATAGTTATTACAAACCATTTCCAGCTTAAATTCTTGAAAGTGGCCTAAGCCTTTTAGGTTTACTAAATTGATTGATGATACTCACTGAATGACACTTGATAAATATTTATTGTTTGTGGAAAGCGGAACCAACAGAACTATATATAAAAAAGACTTTGCAAGAATAGTCATTAAAAGATAAAAGCACATCTTATCTAATAAAAGATTAATGCGTTAAAACTAAAAGTAAAATGCACTATGACACTTTCCTACATACTTTTTTACGTTATCATGAATCATCTACGTTATACAACAACATCATAAAAAAATCAATTCAAAAATCTGAAATTTGTCAAATGGTGAAGCTTCAGTACTGACAGTAGTTAAGAATCTGATTAAAACTATTTTGCGGTGATGTAAAAGAATGCAAAATGAAAGAAAATGCATAAAAATGTCCAGAATTGCTTACTGCGAAAAATATTTTATATGATTAAATACACAAATTTACTTCCACTGCTAAGGCTTACACATTCCACTTAGCAACGATTACGGTGTAGTGGTACACGTGCCATACCGTCCATACGTAATAAAACGTCAGGGTTACCATCCTCCTGACCCACGATATTTAGACAGCCTAATTAAAATCACTCTTTGCACACACACATAAAAAAACCTCCTAAACTGAATCTTTTTCGCTCTCGCCGATTATGTATTAATATATTTGCTTTATGTTTATTTTATTTTTTAAAGCTTGGGATAGTCATAATAATAAGGCACCCTTTTTACCTCTTCTTAGAATGGGTTTGCAAACGTACAGATTTCCAAGATTAGTGATTAAAATGATATATTTATAAAATCTTCTATTATACCATGAACTGCCTCAGTGGTACAGCGTTAAGTCTAAGGATTCATAATGTTAAAAACCAAGTTTCGATACCCGTCATGGTTACAGCACTAATAAGTAATACCCCTTTGTGTAGCTTTGTGCTTAATTGCAAACAATAATTTACTAAGAATTACCAAAAACAAAATCTGTTGAAAGCATTTAATTTTAAAATTTCTGCATATTCACGTATGACATGTTTTATTTATTGGTTGAGTATGGCACATTTTTTGAGAAGTAAACAAATTACTCAGTTGCTTTTTTTTTTACCGACATATAAGTGACTATACATTGCAATTGTCTGCATTTTCACAATTTTATTGATTTATAACACAGATACTGATCAGGCTCAATGCACGTGTTTAAAACAGTCTTTTTAACCTGACATAAGTACAACAAGGGGCAATTTGGTTCTTTAATCTGTCCCTGAGAAAAAAAAGCAAAACCTTCAATCCAGCATCCTTTATTATTTAGGAAATTAACTATTTCACTCTTAAATGTTTGAAAAGTGCCAGCCTCACAATGCCGGCGGTAACACCCTATTACTATTAGAAGAATAAATCTGCCTTAAGAATCTGTCGTTTTCCAAATCGTAAACTTGTGCTCCACTAATCTTATTGCCTTCAGAATACAGCACAAAGAAAACAGAAGCCTTTAACTTTTCGATCTCAAAATAAACGTTTAAACTTCAAAACAAACATCTTTACCATTTTTTCCAGTACAAAAGAAATAACTCGAGAAATTTTAAACCATCCCCAGAATCAACCAAGTTTACGATAATCTTTCTTACATAAAGTGTACCACAACCGTATACAGTATTTCAAGTGAGGCCTAACTCGCGATTTGTAGATATAATTACCTCTTTTGACCTGTAATCAATGTCTATCAGTACACTCTAAAATTCTATTAACTTTGTTACTATCAGCATGGAACCGCTTCAGTAACTCGACTGACTTATCCACCCAATTTGTAAAGATAATTTTCATCAGTTACACTAGTGAATGTGTGAGGTAGCGATTTCTATTTTATTTTTAGTTATGGTTTTGTTTATCGTTCATGTATTTTCCTTCTATCGGCTGTAGTTTTCTTTGCTTTAAAAACGATAGTTTACCTGCCTCTCAATGTATATCAAATAATATATGAGTCATTTTTATCATAAAAAAATCAATACAAGGTTTCCCTAGCGGTGACTTATAGATACAAAATTCATAAATGCTTATATTATGTAAATACTAAGTTGTTAGACATCTGATTAACGTAATTTCTTGGTCTGGCAAGTAAATAAAATTGATTGTTTGTTTGTTTAAAGTTAAGCACAAAGTTACACAATGGGTTATATGTGCTCTGCCTACCACGGGTATCGAAACCCGATTTCTAGTGTTGTAAGTCCGCAGACTGGGGGGGGGGGGCAGTAAATTAAAAAAAATCGCGGCCTAAACAGCGAGACCTGTTGGGGGGGGGGAGGAGTTAGATTAGGGAGACGTAAAGTATATTTGACTTCTAAAAAAAAAAAAGATCATTGCAGATACTCACTTTATTATTTGTAATTTAACGCTATTTTGAGCATTGTTTGATATTGTTATTTTTAGTAAGTATACGAATTATATTTTTCTCTTTCTAGTTTTATTTTTCCTAATTCTTTATTATTGTTATTGTTTGTTGTGTTTTGGTATTCGTAACGTTGCAGTTTCTTTGAATATTTTAGTTTAAGACTGAAATGTTTAGTAAAAGTCCTTGCCAGGCACTATTTATTAATTATTGATTGCTAATATTTTATAAAACTTGTACTGTGTTTTTAAATAAATCTTAAATGTATGTTACGTGGTTACTTTGATAAGTTACATTAATAATGCGGTTTAATATGTTTCGACTGCATAACCATCTAATCTAAATTACGTTAACCCTAATATTAGCATTACCTTGCACTTACTATCATAAAAGGTCTATGCCAAATATTTGTTCTGCTAACCAACTATCATTCCACAGTGCTTCAACATCCTCAGTAGAGCTAGAAATACTAGAGTTTAATGTCATCTGCAAAGCTTACTAATTTATTAATTATACTCCTATCAATATCATTAATTTAAATGATAAAAAGCAAAAAATCCAAGCACTGGTGCCCGAGCAACTCTACTATTAACAAGGGTCCAGTCTGATGGACTCAATTATTAACAACTTTTTGATTTCTCTCGTCTAACTATGCATCCTACAATCCAAGTCACGAACCTATCCCCAGTCTCTCAGTGATGTTATATTCTTAACTCATCTTGTGTGTGACACCTTATCAAAATCTTTTTAAAGATCTAATTACACAGTATCCTCACCCTCTCCTTCATCCAGATAGTACGTAACATCCTTGAAAAAAGTTGACAGACTAGTAAGGGCAGATTTCACTGTAGTGAATCGATGTTGAGTTTCAATAATGATATTATATTTAACATACTGTTGGTGTGAACGTGCTTTGTAGTTACTATGAGAAAAAACATATACACTGGACAGGTGAAGTAAAGAAAAAGCGTCAATGGCCACTATTCAGTTCTACACATTATACAGCCGCACAACAGCAGATATAATAAATAAACTTAGTATTTCAAAAATTGCTTAATTTCAAAGTCTAAGTTCAAGGGAGGTCCAATTCAATCTACGCTTTGATCAACGTGTGTTATTTGGTTATATTAGTTTCGGAGAATTTCACTCCTCATCAGTAACCCTGAATACAAGTTAACCGAAGAGAGATATAAGCTGGACCTATATCATAGTGAAAAGTCAATTAGGTTTGATCTTTATGTCCATAGTAAGTCAATTAGGTTCGATCTTTATGTCCTTAGTAAGTCAATTAGGTTTGATCTTCTCTGTTATTCTTTTCCTGTTTAAATGAAATTTAATTTCTTTTTGATCTCAACATGAAGCAAGACATCAAACTCGATTTTGCAATGATCACTGTTCCCCGGGCCCGGCATAGCCACATGGTTAGGGCGCTTGACTCGCAATCTGACGGTCGAATTTTCGAATTCCCATCACACAAAACATGCTCGCCCTTTCAGTCGTGGGGACGTTATAAAGTGACGGTCAATCCCACTATTCGTTGGTAAAAAGAGTAACCCAAGAGTTGGCGGTGGGTGGTGATGACTAACTTCCTTCCCTCTAGTCTTTCACTGCTAAATTAGAGACGTAGATAGCCCTCGTGTAGCTTTGCGCAAAATTCAAAAACAAACAAACACCGTTCCCCAAACGTTCTTCCACTAAAAACATCCTTAATAGTGGCTTACAATGAATGTAAATTTGTATCTCTTATTGTTGGGGTGCTCCCAGTGGCACAGCGGTATTGTCTGCGGACTTATAACGCTAGAAATCGGGTTTCGATACCCGTGGTGGGCAGAGCACAGATGGCCCATTGTGTAGCTTTGTGCTTAACTTAAAACAAACAAACCTTCTTGTTGGCCCTCTAACCATTTGGTGTATAAGAATATATCCTGGAATACGCCAATAAATCTTTCTTCCTCACTATTTGACTCCACATAATCCTAGTCAATGTATCTAAACTTAGTCTCTCATAATTACTGAACCACCATTAATATCAATGACAATCCTGGTCTCACTTCAGAATGTTTATTGACATTAGCTGTCTCATTAGGTGATCTATAACAATTTTCATTCAAAACATATCTCCTTATGGCTTCGACCTCTTGATTATAATTTTAAAGTCTTCATTTCCAACAGGACATAGTTCATTCCTTATATAATCAGCCATCCCACCCGCTCTTAAAAGTTTATTAAATTAAATAACTTAGTAGCATAAAATACACGCGCTCCATTGTGGGGTTCTAGGACTCTCCCCCTCATGATTCACAGAGGCCCCTAGTACCGATGAAGTTACTTTATTATCCCCATTTAGTTCCATAACTATTCCAGCGGATGTTCTTACCTGTTAGCACACCTGTCCGTCGTACCTGAGCACGTGTGTAAAGTTTGGTTCTGTTAGCTCATGAGTGGCGTATGAACACAATTTCAAACAAGGCTCCACCGGGATCCCGAGGTTGGCCAGGAACACAAAGTCCGATACCAGATTCTGGTTTATTTATCATGGGAACCTCATTTTAAACCCCTCAATGACTGTATGACTTTCAAGGGCCTTTAGCTCACGTAGAATAGGAGATACGCTGTACAGGTAAGGACATCCACTAGTTAACCTACGAACTTTGGTCCTGCTAGCTTCAAACTAGCTGGACGTGCGTACATATAAAACTAAGAGCTCAATTAATATAGGATAACCTGGAATTTCAAAGTAATGCCTATCAATATTTCCAAATCTAACCATGTTACATCACAGTCTCACATTTCAAGTTGAAATTTGAACTCTTCTTTGCTCATAATGTACTCCTAAAATTAGAAGAATAGTAATTACCGTATTTTTCGGTGTATAAGACGCACTTTTTTTACCCCAAAATTTGATGTAAAAATCTGCTTGCGTCCTAG
>NW_013669243.1:98520-99621 GCF_000517525.1 Limulus polyphemus
CTGTAGCTTTTTTCCCCAAAACTTTGTCTTCAAAATAAGGGTGCGTCTTATATTCCGAAAAATACGATAAGCTTATCTTTAAATCTGACAGCCTTATCTTTAAAATTAATATTTAATTTGTTATTCTCTCCATATTGTTCCAATCTTCTCACTACCCAAGCTATTTTATTGTTTATACGTAATTTCACAAGCTCCTTCACCGTTATTTAAGTTTGGTTATAGTGGTCTTTAATGAATTTTTTTGAACTTCCCAGAACCTTTGGCTAACTAGACTGTTTACGTGGAACCTGGCCCGGCTAGACATCACCACTTACCGCCAACTCTTGAGCTATTCTTTTACCAACGTATAGTGGGAATAACCGTTACATTATAATGCCCCCACGACTGAAAGGGCGAGCATGTTTGAAGGGACGGGGATTTGAACCCGCAACTCTCAGATTGCGAGTTAAGCGCCCTAAAATAACAAAGGCAAAACAAAAGTTTCCTAAATGGTTTTTGTCAAGAGTCATTGACCTAGACTAATAATACAAAAAATATTCAATTTTATTTAATCTATTTGTGTGGGTGTAGTAAGTTAAACATTACTAATAAGTAGATTATGATTGCTATTTCTTATCTTATATTTATGACTAACAGGTACATAAAGATTCATAATCCTTCTCTTAAAGAAATGCTTAAAAAAGACACCCGAGGGTAACTGTGAGAAATATGTATTCATAAAAACAGTAAACCTACACATTATCACGTTACTTCCTTTTCATTGCATAATTTACATTATTTTGTATATCGTAGACAAAGAAAAATTACAACAAATTACACGGACCACTGGAATTTTTCCCATGATCGAAAAACAATTGGTTACATAAAACGTATAAAAAAAGAATTTACTAACTAATTACAATGGTTCACTTCAGTGTTCGTGAAAGAACAAGTATACAAGTAAAAAGACTGTTCAGAATAAATCTTTGCACAGGGAAAAAATATTATGTCAAACAGCAGGAAAGATACTTGAAATAAATTGCATTATGTAAATCACAGCGCATAACAATGCTATATATGTTAAGAAAATGAGGTTGCAAAGCTGTCCCCCCCCCCCCCCCG
>NW_013669243.1:100621-115660 GCF_000517525.1 Limulus polyphemus
TATATAATAATAAGTAGTAAAGTAAGAGTAGGTACCGACCCGCCCCCCACCCCCCCCCCCCCGGTCGGGACAGTGGTAAATTCACGGACTTAGAACGCTAAAATACAGGGTTCAATTCTTGGCGCGGTGAACACAGTAAATAGCCCAATGTGCTTTGCTCTGAAATAAAAATACGAAAAAGACACTTGCAATGCAAATACATGTAAAAGTCAATTCTGAATGATCATATATTATCAACATTATAGTCAGTGAAGGAATCGATTACACAGACTTTGTACATCAAAATATGTTGTGAGAAGATAAAGCAAGAATAAATAAATCTATCTAAGAGATAGGCTAGTTTAATAATAATAAATAAATTATTATAGAAGATAGGCTACTTTAACAATAATAAATAAATCTATTATAAGAGATAGGCTAGTTTAACAATAATAAATAAATCTATTATAAGAGATAAGCTAGTTTAACAATAATAAATAAATCTATTATAAGAGATAGGCTACTTTAACAATAATAAATAAATCTATTATAAGAGATAGGCTAGTTTAACAATATTTTGGTACTGACTCAGAATACGATTCAAATGAATATGCAGCCAAATAAAAAAGACTGTTTAAGTATTGCAAGATTTAATACATCAAACTGGGAATAGTGCACTATTTGAATCATGACTAGTGGGAATACCACCACATCGTTAAATTTTCATGGATAAAACGACTAACTCCAGAAATATTATCTTAATTGGCGTCAAAACGTTCCCATTTTTGGTGTGTTTTTCTGGCAGTGTGACCAATAAAGATTCGGTGAATGTTGAACAAATGATTTTTCTTAATTCCAGATCAGTTGAACTTTGTGGTGTGTCGGGATAGAAGCAAGTAAAGCCTACTGAAGTTGAAATACTGAAACACTGATGACAATAATTTCTGAAGTTGGTCGTACAAACAAAGTTCTGATATTTAGTTATTCTCTTTCTAGAGTTATTATTCTGGCAACATGACAAACGGAATATGGACTAACGCTCAACTAAGTAATTAAGAAATATAATTTAACTAAAGTACATGTAAAACTTCTCAACTTCTTGCCTAATAAACAATCTGATGTTACTGTTTTCTAGTGGAGGACTGAGAAAACACCGTGCTCCATTGGAGAACTGAGAGAACACATTTTTTACACACTACCGTTTAAAAAAAAAGGTATTTTTAAAATGTTCTTATTGCCATTGTAATGCTGTAACTATGACCTTTAAAGTCGAGAGAGCGTTTTGTTACGACTTAGTTTTGCTTATGCCGACCATCGATTAAAACCGATGCCGACAAACAAAGCGTATATGTCTTCAATGTTTAATAGTTCAGAAATGTAACATTTAATTGATCGTTTTAGGCTTAATAAAACATTTTTTTATTTCTTTGATGTTAAATTTTAACTTGTTTAAGAATCTTAAACGCGAATTTTAAAAGTCTTTACTTTATTGGATTTTACATGTAATTTTCAGTTTCCTTTTCTTTATAAAGCTGAAGAAAGCGTCTGTAAGTCACAAAGCCGGTGCCAATATATAATACACAAAAGAATTAAAACAACTTTTGGGAGACACAGGCTCTTTTCCATTAGGGTTATTAAATTAGTTACTATAAGCAAATATGGGAGATTGTATTTCTAACGCAAAGATAGTAAAGTATTGCTCTGAAAGTATAATGAAAAAAAAAAGTATTTTAAAATGGAAATTACAATACTGTGTAGGTTGCGGATTTATTGTAGCCTTAAAATCATACTGATTACACAGGCCCGTGATGGTTTTATTGTCTTGAAATTTTTATATGTTCTACAGTAGTTTCTGTACGCTGAATCCGAAAATGATATCTATTTTTCTCCATCACGAACAGATTTTTCACAAAACGTCATAACGCAATACATAAAAGAAAGGCCACAACATGTAGTTTTGAGACTAAAAGACGTACATTTCACGAAAATAAAAATCAAGATGAATGAGGATGTATATTCGTTTGACATCAATGTTCTTCCCTTTTCTTCAGTTTGTTTGTAGTTTTGTTAACAAATGTAATAATAAAAAATGTTAATTATGGTAAACGAAATAATAATTTGATCTAAGAAAGAGTTTTTTTTCCCGATTTATAAAAACTTCTTACGTGATAGAAAAAAATTAATATTATTTTCGAAATCTGCGTACCTGAATTATGGAAAGCCCGTTATTAAAACTAAAACAACTTTTATAAAGTTTAAATTCGCAGGCATGTGTAATTATTGAAACAAGAAATAAATTATACAAAGGTTTAAGTTTGTTTGTAATTAAGCACATAGCTATACAATGCGCTATCTGTGATCTTCCCACCACGGGTATCGAAACTCGGATTCTAGCGTTGTAAGTCCGCAGACATCCCGCTGTGCCACTGGGGGCTTATACGAAGGAATCACACTTCCGATGACTTTTAGTTAACGTTAAACTTTCTTAAGTGTTTCTGTTTTGTCTGTATAGGTATTGTAAGATAAGAATTGAATATTTGTGTTTTGGTATGGTTAAAATTAAAAAGGAATAAAACTGAGCTAGTTAACATATGTATATAATGCTCTCATAAATTAACGCTTATTTCCTGGCACGATCGGATATCGCGGCGAGAACAATATATTTCCATTGCAAACTCATTAAAAACTTGAAAACAAAACTCGATGTCGAGTGTTGTGAAGAAATGAGGATTTTATGCATTTGTGAGAGAAAGTTCTTGAACGGCACATGTGGATCTTTCTTCTTTTTATTTTTCTTAAAATTCATCTTTTTGAGTTGTCATGTACTTTGCCGGGAAAGAATCACTCGAAGATCCATTTGGTCTCACAAATGAAAAACTAAAAAGTAATTGCCAGTCATTAAAAGTCGTGTGAACTAAGACTAAGATGCTACCAACAACCACGTTTTCTGAGATTCTGAAGCCAAAACTTGGCGCCGGATAATCAATGTTTTCATTTTCTGTGTTTCCAACTATATGAACCAGACTTATAGCACTCCAATAGTGAAATGAAACAACATTTTACATTATAGAAACGGGTCGGTCAGTTCGTGTTGGGAGAAAAATGAAAACGAGGAAACAGCACCAATGTTTGTATCGCTCCACCGTAAAACAACAAGTGATGTCAGAACTAACAACCTGTGACGTTTCGGGAAGCAAACATCCGCATATGACATGATTTTTAGGTTAACTTATTTAAAAGGTGATCAGAAAGTGGTACAACACAATGATTTTTATAAGTACTGTCCTTACAACCGTTCCAAAAACGTGTTCCATTGATATCACGGCACAATATAACAACAGAATTGTTTCCACACTACTTTGCTAGGTTAATGGTTTACTTATTTGTTTGTTTACTTATTTATTTTAGAGCAATTGGACTATCTGCTGTGTCCACCGCAGAAAATTGAACCCCTGATTTTAGCGATGCAAGTCCGTAGATTTACCGTTGTCCCACCAGGGGACAGGTTGATGGTATAAAAACATTGTAATAACGAATAAGAAAAAAAAAAGAAAAGAGAGAAATGCAAACGTGGCGTAGAAAAACATAGTAAGGTTACTGTGCAATGGATTTGTTTCTTTCATTCAACACCCTGTCTTCAAGTTATGGGACCGAATTCAGAGATTGGGTGGGCTACATAGGGGGTGTTACGGTTTCCAGTATTCGAGTTAGAACCGAAAACTTTACTGTAATAAAGGGATCGACTTGTTAACCTAAAAAATTACACTTTACGGCTAAACGAATTAACCTCTCAATGGTGTTTGGCCACGAAGATGAGGAGTCTAGGATGTTGGCCGGACTGTGTTTGTCTTCCACAAAAAGTAGAAGGTTTTTATGTTCGGACAGGTACTGCACTTAGCCAACTGAAGCGGCTAGTAAGTGTCGTTGAGTCTTTTTCGAAATCTCTATCGAGTAAAATCGCGAAAACCCAGGAGAAAATGGCTTTATAGAGCTGAGGAATCAGATCTTGTATTACCCAACATGTGTAGTTACCACGAGGTTGGCGTAGGAATTTGTTTTAAAATGCGGGTTTTACTTTAATCTCTCATAGCCTAGAAACTAGTTCGAATTTGGCCACGTTGGTGCGCAATTTAGATTCCAAGTGTCACAAGGAGTCCAAATCTCTATACAGAATTTTTTTTAAATAAAGTACCAGAAAGTTTTATTTGGAAATCAACCCACCAAACATGTCTCCCTAACTCACAGACAGAGTGTTGATTAAGCATATATCAAACTTATATTAGACTGAAACATTATACGAACTTCACAATACATCATTTTCCAGTTCGTTTTCTCATCAAGGTTTATACTTTAGTGGTTATAAATGTTGATACTATGTGGTCATATATTTTAAATACACTTTTATAGCATTCACAGTATAGAAGTTAGCGGACGTTGATTCTATTTCTTTTCACAGATCCAGATTTTATAAATCAAGGCCTTCTCACGTCACACTAACCTGTATAGTAGAATTTACACATTTTCCACTTGAACGGCTAAAAAACTAGATTAGATCGGAGACCCCGCTAAGATCAAGACATAGTTGTTTTTAATTTTAAACTACTTGCCAAAGGGAAGGCAGCCGACCAACAGCACCCACAACCACAAGGGTTTCGTCCAGCTCTTTGAAAGCAAGAGGATTGACTGTTACTTTTATAACGTGACCACAGTAGAAAGTGTGGGACTTATTCAGCAGAATCACGTTCAAAATCATAGTTCCTCGATCGGTAAAAACATTCATGCTTATCATTTTAAATTCTTTAATTAATTCTTACATGTTGCTTAACCTACCAGCTAATAAATTTCCCGACAATATTTTGTTCTTTCCGCTTCTTCACATACTATATTTACATTCGTCAGCTACAAAAGACATCACCTTTTTACCAATCCGAGTCGAAACCTTTTCATGTTGTTTACGCGGGCTTAAAAGTTAGATAAAATGTTTTAGGCACTGCCAACTAATATGGAAAAGAAACCTCTCAAACGTTTTAAAAAGTTTATATAGGTCTAAAAAACGGTTTTAAACTAACTACCAGAAGAGAGTTACAAATAATTCCGACGAAAACATTCGTAAACTTTTAACTTGAATCTCAATATTTCGATTCTTTAAGCAGACTGGTTTGGCATATTCTTGTTTTAATATTATCAAATTGAAAACCTCTCTTTTTAAATTTTACTGTAACTTCAAGATCTTTAAATACTGGTCAGAATTTTATGTCACTCATGTCATTTCAATTGGTTTGTAGCTGGGAGTATTATCGTGAACAAAATAAACAGTGTCCATGCATGCTATCAACGTAAATAAAATCACGACCTATATCTCCATAATGTAACTTTATTAATTCATTATTTCGCTATTACAGCTTCGTCAGGAGCTATCGATATCCTACAAGTTTTCATAATCAGTTAAATTTAAATTTGAACAATGTCATTCCATTGCATGCTATCCACAACAAACCTTGCTATATTACAAGCACAAGTTATTCACATTTACTTTTTTATTTCTCAATAACAATAAGCTTAAGCGGTTAGACCAAACTTTCCTAAACGGGGTTAAACTAATTTATTCCAACTCAGCATCAATAATCTGTGAGTTCAGTGAAACATTAACACTGTTTCTTTATCATTACTTTACTACCTAAACCTTACATTAAAAATTCACAGATTCACCCATGTTATCAACCACTTAAGGGTTTTTCAACTACACTTATTCCCTAACACTGGTAATTCATTAACGAAATTTAGCACCATTTATCATCAAGTTATTTTCATTTCTGGTGTTTTTGGTTTGTTTTGTTGAATTTCGTGCAAAGCTACTCGAGGGCTATCTGCTCTAAGCCGTCCCTAATTTAAAGTGATAGACTAACGCAAGCCTCTCAATGGCACAGCGGTATGTCTGCGGACTTACAACGCTAAAGCCCTGGTTTCGATACCCGTGGTGGGCAGAGCACAGATAGCCCATTTTGTAGCTTTATGCTCAGCTTGAAACAACAACAACGACTAACGCAAATAGCCCTTGACATGAGTAGCTAAGTGCGAATATCCGAAAAAAACAAGCAAAAAGAAAGCTGGCACCGAAACAAAATAAATAGCAAAACTGCATAATGAATAAGGAAAATCATCCTCGTTTTGTTTTTAAACGACGCTCATAACTTGTAAACTAGGTTAGATTTGTGGAGTTCTTCTTGTTTACCAAACGATCTAATTTCTATTTGCAGGGCCCGGCATGGCCAGGTGGTTAGGGAGCTCGACTCGCAATCTACGGGTTGCGGGTTCGAATCCCCGTCCCACCAAACATGCTCGCCCTTTCAGCCGTGGGGGCGTTGTAATGTTACGGTCAATCCCACTATTCGTTGATAAAAGAGTAGCCCATGAGTTGGCGGTGGGTGGTGATGACTAGCTGCTTTCCCTCTACTCTTACACTGCTAAATTAGGGACGGCTATCGCAGATAGCCCTCGTGTAGCTTTGCGCGAAATTAAAAAAACAAACAAACAATTCTATTTGCATATCTCCCATTTTTATATTCTAATTTTATGGTTATTCTGTAGTACACCACTCTACTAATTAAAGAAAATCTCACCAGGAATCACTCAGATTCTGGCGATACGTTCACGCTTTTCTATACTCCACATTTATACACCCATAGATGTATATTAACAAGAGAATCTCCTGAAGATGGGTTAAGGAGCGTGAACGAATCCCCTTTAGAACCACAAATATAAATGCCATAAGTCGCCATATCTAGTTGCAAGTCACCAGTAAAACCAATATCTTAAACACAACAATAACGTATTCAAACGTACTTTGTTTTCCGGTGTGTCAGTGGTAAATCCGAGGGCTTATAATATTAAAACTCTCAGGACTCGCTGCCTTCTTTCAATGTAGTGAGTAGTTCGTAATTACGGGCGGCAATACCTGAATCCTAGAGGTCTCTGACTTGTCATTTAGTCTATGTGCACATAGGTTGAAAATACCAAGACTTTGCCTTTCTCTTACTGTCATATTTACAAAAGTTCTTTTCAGGACTTTAGCCTGTTATTCTTCATTTAAAATAATCCTTTTCAGGACTACTTATTGTTGTTTTCGAGCTCCTCCTTCTACTACCATACATCATTGTTTCGACCTTGATTATCCATAGTATACCGCCCCGGAGAATCGAACCCTGGATTTTAGTGTTGTAAGTCCTTAAACTTACTGCTGACCAACCAAGGGATGTAATGTAAGGAGAAATTCAATATTAACTACCATCCTCATTACAGTCTAGCCCTTTCTGGACCAGAGGGGGTATCATTAATATACATGTATATATCCCTTGATTTTTTTTCTTGTCCCAGTGGAAAAACTTTACCTGATTTCATAAAACTCAGAACTAACTTACTTAAAAGTATCTACTTTCGGCATTAAAAAAATTGCTGTTTCTGTAATTTTTTTATGTTGTGAAATTTCCAAAAGTTTGTTGTGAAATGTTTATGCAAAAAAGACGTTAAAATAATTCCTTTCATTTTTTTATTGTCGATCAAAAAGTTTCATTTTATATATCAAAGTGATTTCAATATGATTGGTTTTTCATTAATGCATTTATATTTGATACTTTATTTTGACGATTGGAGTAGTCAACATTTGTAAACCGTAAGGAAAATGCAGCATAAACTGACAAAGATTTATTGATAACTTAGGGCCTAATCTTTCAAAATGGCGTCACGTCAAGCTATATAACAATATTTTTTTGCTAAACATAGTCTTGGTTGAGATCAATTTATAACTAACAAATACAAGTTCTTTTCAGTAAATAGTAATTTATTCTATTTTTATGTGCTGTTTAAATTTGATAACCGTAACAGTTATATTCAATAAATATAGATTTGTGTTATCGAAATATTTTGTCGTCACCTACCGTACTTGCTAAACCTAACAAAGTTTACCCGATGTCTTTTCATAGAAAAAATTTCCATAGCTTTCAAACGCAGATAATTTAACACGAAAGCATTTTCAGGAACGAAAATAATATTTAAAGAAACTAAAAAAAAAAAAAATCCATGCCTGTGGTTTGTGATTAAGGTCTTCTAAACTTCCCACTAAATTCCTTCTTTCGTCTTTGCAGGGGACGGGTCTTGTTACCTTCCTGACGAAATCGTAAACCATTATCACACCGCTTTGTTCGCTACAACTGATGTACCCGTTGATGCCAGATTAACCCGGTGAAGTCTTATAACCATACAGATAATACTCTGTTTATCCATAAACCAGTTTTTCGATAGAAGTTCTTTTACAAATTCCAAGCCTAATCCTTAATGAAACGGGCCCGGCATGGCCAGGTGGTTAGGGAGCTCGACTCGCAATCTGCGGGTCGCGGGTTCGAATCCTCGTCACACCAAACATGCTCGTCATTTCAGCCGTGGGGGGCGTTATAATGTGACGGTAAACCCCACTGTTCGTTGGTAAAAGAGTAGCCCAAGAGTTGGCGGTGGGTGGTGATGGCTAGCTGCTTTCCCTCTAATCTTACACTGCTAAATTAGGGACGGCTACCGCAGTCCTCGTGTAGCTTTGCGCGAAATTCAAAACGAACAAAACAAAACCTTACAGAAACATTCTTCCAAAATGAAACCGTTGCAAAATATTAAAAACATGTAAGATTGATAGCTCAATCGTACGAAGATAGGCAGCAAGAGATTGGGTAATGTCAAAGTCGATAGTATTTACTCTTAAATTACTGGCTTATTAATACCAGTAGGGCCCACGTGCAGAAAGTACTTTCAGGTGCACTTACTTCTCTTTAAAAATAATCAGGTAGGAGCTGCAGAATTACAGAATATCAGGAAGTTTCGATAGTAAATGTATTACAGAGTGAATCTGAATTCTATGGTTTGGTTTGGTTTGAAGTTCGCACGTAGCCCGCGTGTAGTGAAAGACTAGAAGGAAAGCAGCTAGTCATCACCACCCACCGCCAACTCTTTAACCCCGTGGCTGCAAGGGCAAGCACGTTTGGAGGGACAGGGATTCGAGCCCGCGACCCTCAAATTGCTAGTCAAACGCCCTAATCACCTGGCTTTGCCGGACCTTGAATTCTATGACCGCGATTGAATTGAAATCGAAGCAAATAAAAAAGACTAAACACAATGTACAACACAGTGATACAACCTTTATTCAACACTCAAATAAACAATCAAAGCCAACAAGTGTAATTTGAGGCGCCTTTACTGCAGAACACTCTAATGAATCTGATGATCTGCATCTCAAATCTCATCTAATATTACTGACCTTAAATACGTTCTAACTGAGCATAAAACAAAGTAATATATATATATATACTATTCTTCTCAGGATGAAAGCTCTACTCATTTGACATTTAGTTATTCTCATCGCAAAATAAGAGAGGTATCACCTGACCTGCCAGTGGAAAAGATCATTTTCTGTTTCTATGTAGTATGCTTCAATATACAGGAATTCTTCCCTAATTTAATGGCCCAGTTACGTGAGTAACCAGAGCAAGGAGAATTTAGTGGCTCCCTTGACGGACATTTTATATTAAGACTATGTACGCAATTTGTACAGATACTTTTGAAATTTTTTAAAATATTATTTCTAAGAAATTATGAGTGAAAGTAAATAAGAATGTATATCATTATGTCAACCACACTATATCTGCTATAACCATTGTCGACGAGGCCTTTCGACAATACCAGGGCTCACCATGCCGACTGGGATACTATTAATACAGTAATGATTACATTATCAAATTGCATGAACAGAAACTGTTATGGTGTGAACTACATTAACTTTGTGAAGAGTAATTTTTATCATAAGACGGCAGAAAACACTTAGAATACCCACATACTGAATACATTTATATTTTAATCTGTAACCATTAGGAACCGACAAAAAAGAAAAAAAAATTGAAATCACTCATTTACTGTGTAAAGTATAAAGCGGAACCCAACAGTGGGATTAATCGTGACACTGGTGGTATCTTTGTTTACATATTTGAATTGTGTAAATAGTATGTTGTTATGGAATTGACCTCAACATTCTTGTCATTTGGTGCGTAAATATGTAGAAAAATTCGTTTAAGAAAACCGATTTAAATGAATCTCATTGTTAATTCTAGGAGTTAATGAAAACTATTTTATGTTTTACAAAAGTGAGCATTGTCGTACAGCAATATCACACCCTTTTACTGGAATGACGGTAGCCTACGAAATTGACCTAAATAGTGATGATAAAAAAAAACGCTATGCTATACAACAAACAAATCAATATGCAAGTCACTTACCAGTGCATTTAAAACAGTCAACGTGAAAATACTTCTCCTGAACTCGTAGAGCGTTACCTATACATTTCTTCCTGCATGCTTCACATGTTACTTTCCCTAAAATGAAATTTTGATAGAAAAACAAGAGTCAGAAATTAAAAACTAATAAAAATATAGGACGTAACTGAATTAGATAATCATATAAACAATTAGAATGTTTGTTTTTTTTTAGATCACAGCCACATTGGGCTAACTGTTGTGTCCACCGCGGTGGAATCGAACCCTGGATTTAGAGCTGTAAGTCCGTAGACTTATCGCTGTTCCACCGGGGGGACAACAAGTAAAATTACACATAATATGATACATATAAAACTATATGTTTAATAAACCGTCATAAATAACAAGGGCTATCTACATTCGATTATATCACTCAACGTCCTAAAATATATTTCAAGTACAATGGGAATGCGAGACAACATTAAAATCACGAATGAAACTTTGTTAAAATGAAATAGACTAGTAATAAGACCGGTCATGGCCTAATGGTCAGGGTGCTCGACTCGCAATCTGGGGCTCGCGGGTTTGAATCCGAACGTGCTCGCCTTTTCATTCGTGGGAGCGTTATAAAGTTACGGTCAATCACATTATTTTTTGGTAAAAGAGTAGCCCAATTATTGACGGTGGATGGTGTTGACTAGCTGACTTCTCTTTAATTTATCATTGCTAAATCAGGGACGGCTGGCCCTCGATTAGCTTTGTGCGAAATTCTAAAACATACAAATAATGATAGAAATAGAGGAAGAAGCAGACATCGATCGAACTTGACCCTCCCAGATCCCGATAAGGAGAACCCTAATAAAACAGAATTAGTTTCGGCCCCTACGGATGGACATCAACTTGACCGGTGAAGAGAGGGTTATATATTCAAAGAACAAAATTGTTAAACGAATCGATGTACAGCGCGAAGGAAACCGGGAAGCTTTTATTTCTAACCTTTATTATCGTAATAAAGTTGTGATCGTAAATTTTAAAATTGTCTCACATTTCCATTAAAACTGTGCACGAAGTCGATTCAACTTTTCGAAATCTAGAATACTTATGTCGAACGCGTTAACTGTTAAGTACCTTTATTTGTTTGAAGTTAAAGCACGAAGCTGCACAATGGGCTATCAGTGCTCTGCCCACCACTGGTATCGAAACCCTGTTTCTAGCATTGTAAGTCCGTAGACATACCTGAACTAACCAGCTCATGAGCATAGAGGAGAAAAAGCTGTGTCCAAATCAAACTCTTTAAAATTTAAACAGTTAATTACCCTGATGGTAGAAAAAAAAGTTGTTGTAACACTTCAATATGAAAATGTTCAAAATTATTTTAACATTAGTCACTTATCTGAGAAGTTTCTATTTTTGGTATTTCCTGATGGTAGGGTAGTAAACGCTATTACATTTGATATCGATTTTTCATGTAAAACTCCTGTCTTACAATTTTTTAAAGTAAGGTGGAACTACTTTTACCGAGTAATTGTTTAGCGCTAGTGCAAGCTGCTCGTGCATAAAACATTTCTGACAAATATTGTCAGATGTTGATGGTGCATTTGTGTTAATTTCGTTCTGTTAATAATAACATACCGACATTTATTTCCTTATTCAAACGATTTCTATCATGGCGAATTGCTGTGAGGAGTAATGAATGGAACTACATATAATATGAGACACACCTGGTCACAACTTCCAAGGTATTTTACTAATTACTGATGTGCATATAAATTATCATGAAAGAAAACCAGGCTTTGAAAGCGTCACCAAAACTTCACAGACGGCGGGAAGGTCATGTGACTACTCTTGCCGATAAAATAATAATAACAAACAGCAAAATGTTTGAACAATGTAGAGCCAAAGAACACAAGATTTCAAAGATGGAAATCTTCAGTATTCTGCATGGAAGAGAAAAAACGTGCACAGCGTAGAGTTTATGAAGACATCTTTGTTTGTTTGTTCATCTGTTTTCTTTCGTTTTGCACATAGCCACTCGGGGGCTATCTGCGCTAATAGTCCCTAATTTTGAAGAGATAGACTACAGAGTAGTACATTATCTTGGGCTACTCTTTACCAACAAAAAGTGGGATTGATCGAACATTATAACACCCGCACGGCTGAAAGGACGAACATGTTCGGTAAGGGGATTCGAAGATTGTGAGTTGAAGCTGATGAAGCTCAAAAGCTTCCATCCACAACTAGAAATCAAACTATACTCTCGAGGTCTAACTCTACATTATCTAAGTCCATAATGGCTAAAAATCAGTGACAGTCTAACTCTACATTATCTAAGTCCGTTATGGCTAAAGATTAGTGACAGTCTAACTCTACATTATCTAAGTCCGTTATGGCTAAAGATTAGTGACAGTCTAACTCTACATTATCTATGTCCGTTATGGCTAAAGATCAGTGACAGTCTAACACTACATTACCTAAGTCCGTTATGGCTAAAGATCAGTGACAGTCTAACTCTACATTACTTAAGTCCGTCATGGCTAAAGATCAGTGACAGTCTAACACTACATTACCTAAGTCCGTTATGGCTAAAGATCAGTGACAGTCTAACTCTACATTATCTAAGTCCGTTATGGCTAAAGATTAGTGACAGTCTAACTCTACATTATCTAAGTCCGTTATGGTTAAAGATCAGTGACAGTCTAACTCTACATTATCTGAGTCCGTTATGGCTAAAGACCAGTGACAGTCTAACTACATTATCTAAGTCCGTTATGGCTAAAGATCAGTGACAATCTAACTCTACATTACCTAAGTCTGTTATGGCTAAAGATCAGTGACAGTCTAACTCTACATTACCTAAGTCCGTTGTGGCTAAAGATCAGTGACAGTCTAACTCTACATTATCTAAGTCCGTTATGGCTAAAGATCAGTGACAGTCTAACTCTACATTACTTAAGGCCGTTATGGCTAAAGATCAGTGACAGTCTAACTCTACATTACCTAAGTCCATTATGGCTAAAGACCAGTGACAGTCTAACTACATTATCTAAGTCCGTTATGGCTAAAGATCAGTGACAGTCTAACTCTACATTACTTAAGTCCGTTATGGCTAAAGATCAGTGACAGTCTAACTCTGCATTACTTAAGTCCGTTATGGCTAAAGATCAGTGACAGTCTAACACTACATTACCTAAGTCCATTATGGCTAAAGATCAGTGACAGTCTAACTCTACATTATCTAAGTCCGTTATGGCTAAAGATCAGTAACAGTCTAACTCTACAATACTTAAGTCCGTTATGGCTAAAGACCAGTGACAGTCTAACTACATTATCTAAGTCCGTTATGGCTAAAGATCAGTGACAGTCTAACTCTACACTATCTAAGTCCGTTATGGCTAAAGATCGGTGACAGTCTAACTCTACATTATCTAAGTCCGTTATGGCTAAAGACCAGTGACAGTCTAACTCTACATTACTCAGTAAGGAAAGTTTCACAATACCAGTGCAGATAATTATATTTCACCATGTTATTATCACAAAACCTTTTAAAGTTCTAGGATTGACATTATTTTGATTACGCTGTAATTACTTCTAAATATACATTACAAAAGGGGTTGTTTGTTGTTAAGCGCAAAGCTACACAACGGACTATGTGTGATATGCTCATTACGGGTATGGAAACCTAATTTTTAGCGTTATAAGCCCTCAAACTTATCGCTGAGCCACCTGGGGGCATAAAAGGACAGAGAGTCTATATTCCCGTGCGAAATGCCAAGTTATCAGGTTAAAAGATTATTTATGATGACATTATTGTGTTTGCCTTGACACACGCATGTTCCACAGAAGTTCATAATCCTATCTATTGTTTACAATCGTAACTTGGCTTGAGAATCAAACATATGTTGGTGACAGTACAGTAATAGTTCAAAATTTCTGCAGAACAAGAGAAAACAATAAAATAAACAAAACACGAGTTTGGTAAGAAACTGATAGCCATAAACATGGAGGGTGATTTAGAATACAAATATATTCTATAAAACAAAAAAAAATCGATAACATCGTTTTTCTGTCTTGTAAAAGTCTGTGCACGTTCAGGAAAGGAACTCAATCAAGCAAGAAAAGCTGATCTCAAATCTCAGAAGTATAATTGTACTAAAACTGAGTTTCAATTTCTTTAATTATATTTTATCGCAATGTTGAATTCCTTACTTGTATATAAATCTATGCTTCTTTAAACTGATTTTTACCTATTTTTTTGTTTTCATTAAAACGATCTTTGAATATGCAACATGTTGTTGCGTATCTCCTTGTTTGTTAATTTCCGGTAGAAATTCTTTCCGAGGAACTTCAGCGATACAAGTACTTTCTTGATTAAACCAGTTTATTCTTTCTTGATACAAACTTTCAGTACACATTAATTCCACAGTCAGTACGTTTCTCGTCACTTAAACTTAGCAACTTTTATAATACATGCTATAAACCACAGTGATTCACAATCTCGATAATTTCGCTCTATACGAGTGCAAAACACACACTAACTCGAAACAGAATCGTAAATTACCCGAAACTCACCGTGACTACTGTTCGCTTAACCATCCCCTAGTTTTTCTCTGCCAGACTTATATACTAACAAAGAGGCGTCTCAATCACACTCGAACTTCTCCGATAATTCGAGAAACTCAATCACGCATGCGCTAGCAGGGTCACGTGACTTCCGCTGTCGTAACACTGCCATTTCCTTAGTATTGTTTGTCCCGAACAATAGCCACTTACATTA
>NW_013669243.1:116182-117788 GCF_000517525.1 Limulus polyphemus
AGTCTCTTAATTTTACAGGACGTTTTTTCTTACGTACTGGTTTCCAGCTTATTGGCTTTCGCTTTACATGGGATTCATCTGCTCCATCAGGAAATGTCTCATTATTGGTAGCAGTCACATTAGTGGTAGTAACTTCATTAATGGCTTCACTATTTTCCTTCTCAAAACCGGGTAGAGTTTCTTCTTCAACAATGGCTTTTTCAGGTGACATATCTTCAGCAGCGTCATTTGTTCCATTGTTCATTTCGTTCCAACTGAAATGTCCTGGACTGTGATAACACCAAAGCCTGTTGGCATGTGCCATCTTTGGTTTACCTCGCTGACCACATTTTATTCGCAAAGTCACGTCTGAGAGACGATCCACTATGTCATATAAGCCTTCCCATGGAGAAGACAACTTAGGATACTTCCATTTGGTCTTCCTGGGATTATAAAACCACACCTTGTCTCCTGGTACAAATCTGACTTCAGTAGATTTCTTATCATAACATAGCTTCATGGAATCAGCAGACATTTTAAAGTTTGAATGCACTTGATGGTGAATATCATTCATCCTTTCAGATAACACTTTCATAAACTCTGGCACATTTTCAGGCAACTCTTCGTAAGGTGGGCATCCTATTATCAGGTCCACTGGCAACCGATCAAACATCAGCTTTGCAGGAGTGTATCCAGTGGCTTCATGCTCTGCTGTTCTATAGGCCATCAACAGTGGAGGAAGTAAGACATCTCAGTCATCTTGGCAGCTATTACAAAACTTTGCCAATTCCTGTCCAATTGTACTTTTCTACCATCTCATCAGACTGTGGGTGAAGTGGCGTTGTCCTGGTCTTTTGTATGCCAAATAACTTGCAGCATTCATGGAACACAGCTGATTCAAAGTTATGGCCTTGATCTGAATACAGTTTGTATGGCATACCAAATCTGAAGAAGAAATCACTAATAGCCGAAGCTACAGTTGTAGCTTCCTGATTTGGTATTGCATATGCCTCCGGCCACTTGGTGAAATAATCCATCACCACACAAATGTACTTGTTTCCAGCACGAGTTTGGGGCAGAGGACCAGCAATCCAACGGCTACTTTTCCATTGGTGCACCAACTTGATATAACTTCATTGGGGCACGTCCTTTATGCTTGGGTCCCTTTTAGCATAACATGTACTGCATGTCCTGCACCATTTTTCCACATCTTGCCTCATACATATCCAGTAAAATCTCTGTCGTAGGTGACTCAATGTCTTCTTAATTCCGAGAAGTCCTCCTGTTAAACTATCGTGGGATTGACGCAGCACAACTTCCCGTAACTTTCTCGGTATAACCGTTTGCCAGGTCGTCACTTTCCCATCTGCAGTTTCCCATCTCCGGAGAAGAATACCATCTTCAAGCCTCAACTGGTCCCATTGTGCCCAATAGTTCTTTGTCACAGGGCTTAGCCTAGACACCTTCTCCCAAGCAGGGCGCAAAACACTTGACTTTTAAAAAATCAATTATTGGCTTCAAATCTTGGCCTTTCTCCTGTTCTGCCTTGATATCTATATTTGATTCCACTTTACCATTATCATCCCTTTCAGTCAGCTTGATGGCTCCTGGTTAGTTCAACCTCTCT
>NW_013669244.1:0-4916 GCF_000517525.1 Limulus polyphemus
TATATATATATAACAATATTAAAATGTTCTACTGTTGCTTTTCACTCGACTCTCAGATAGATAAAACATTCAACTCAGTGAACTTGGTAAGCAAAAAACGGTGTTAATCCAGAAAAGTTAATTTCTGTCACTAAGTAATACGTTAATTTTATTATTCAACTTGCCTCCACGGTGAAGTACTTAGGATGAAGATTTTATAAGGTGAAATAGCTGGGGGTCTTATTATTAACTGAGGTATATCACTTAAAAGCGAAAGTTTGGTAACAATTAAAGTGAAGCATTTAAACATTACGTCAGGTTATTCGATGAAATTGATTATGGTAGAGTTTTTGACACCAACTGAAATAGATCACTCAGAAGTGAATTATTTGATAGGGTGGGACATCAAAGATCTTATTGTTCACAGTCCCAAGTTTGTTCCGTACATGACAGATGCTCCCTAATCACAAACGTAGTAGGAAGCTAGCCAGTAAAAATCTTATTTGTGGTGGCATATAGTCGAAGATAAAGATATTTTTCTTTTTTGTCAACTGAAGTGGATCAAGTGACGCTATCAACTGAAGTGGATATGGTGGGGTAAAAATCTGTATTAATTGAAGTGGATATGGTGGGGTAAAAATCTGTATTAACTGAAGTGGATATGGTGGGGTAAAAAGCTGTATTAACTGAAGTGGTTCAGGTGGAGTAAAAATCTGTATTAACTGAAGTGGATCAGGTGTGGTAAAAATCTGTATTAACTGAAGTGGATCAAGTGGGGGTAAAAATCTGTATTAACTGAAGTGGATCAGGTGGGGTAAAAATCTGTATTAACTGAAGTGGATCAGGTGTGGTAAAAACCACTTCAGTTAATACAGAATCAGGTGGGGGTAAAAATCTGTATTAACTGAAGTGGATATGGTGTGGTAAAGATCTGTATTAACTGAAGTGGATCAGGTGGGTGTAAAAATCTGTATTAACTGAAGTGGATATAGTGGTGTAAAAATCTATATTAACTGAAGTGGATCAGGTGTGGTAAAAATCTGTATTAACTGAAGTGGATCAGGTGGAGTAAAAATCTGTATTAACTGAAGTAGATCAGGTGGGACTAAACATCTATTAACTGAATTGAATCAGATGGGGCTAAAAATCTGTATCAACTGAAGTGAATCAGATGGGATTAAAAATGTGAATTAACTGAAGAGGATCAGATGGGGGATAAAAGTCTGTATTAACTGAAGTGAATTAGGTGAGGGTAAAAATCTGTATTATCTGATGGGGATCAGATGGGGGTAAAAATCTGTATTAACTGAAGGGGAGCAGTCGAAAGTGCTCTCTTTATCAATGACAGTAGACCAGTGTCCTTCCCCATAAGTAGTAAAAAATCCCTATAAATGAAAACGGAAGGTACTCAAAGTGTCATTCAGATCTTAATACTTTTAGAAAGTTTCGTTTTCTTGAGTTACTCGTTCACTCAGTTACAACAGAGTAACGTAAACAATATGATTCTCAAAATACGAAAGCCTAATTTCAAAACATTTTGATTCTAAAACAATATTTTTTCGACAAGAAATACTTATACAGAGATATGGGCATTGCTTTTACCTGAAGTGTTCGTTCACTTTTGTGCATATCTGAAATCCGCTAATTTAAAAGAACATTACACAAACGCCGTTAAAAAAAATATAATACCTTCACCAGACAACCCAGTCGAGTGAACTTTAGATATGTGTGTGTGTGTGTGTGTGTGTGAGTGAGTATATTGTGTGTGTGTGTGTGTATTTTATTCAATTTTTAGTCGTTGGTCTTTGCTACGTTTAGATCACGCTGTGTAGCTTTACAGTTGTACAACATGGCGGTCTTTCCGCTTCAGCGTTAATGAGGCTTGGTGCTAACGTTTCATATTCGGAAATCTTCTAGCCTTATTACAGAATAAGAACAGAACGGACTGGTTCTAGATATTACAGAGCACTAGAAACGTTCTTTGTGAAGAACGTGGAACACCTGTTAGGCAAGGGCACTAAAAGAAAAAAATAACATTGTCATAGGCAGGTGGTCATATTTAACAAACAAGTATGTTATAGGGTAAAAAAAACAGTTACCTTCTAGCCGAGAAAATACACCTGGATGATCGACTTTACTTCATAATAATGTGCGTCAAATTTCAGCTGTACATGCTGTCTTCGTCAGTGAAGTACAAGGTGTTCTTCGAAATAACCAAAATAAGATAAAAAGGTAATTTCATTATTTACTTTTCTCAGATTATCGTACTTTGGCGGGGATTTAATGTATGGTTTTTACACTGTAAAAAGTCCTGTTAATCCTTCAGAGGAAACCTATGTTAGTTTTATTGTCCATCTTTAGAATGAATGTGCTGCATTGACGTCACTTCCGCCGCAAAGGAACCTAAATTCAGTTAATTTTCTAAATACTGGTTTAGGTTCTACGGTATTAAGTTTTATGTGAAGACTGTTAGAGCATAACTCAAACGAACAACTGTGAGAATTTATGAAGACTGTGAACAGTCCTTATATGCTTATCACACAAAATATTCATAATTTTACAGAGACCTAAGAAAACGCTTAGGCCCACTTCACTGGTTAAGCTTTTGCAAGGAAAAGTGTATATATATATATATATATATTTTGTTTTCTTACATTGGAATCACAAAGTTAGTCCTAGCGATAGCGGCGCTAGAATTTTCGCTTATATTACCACGTGTTCGCTCACTATACTTTTCACTAGAAAAGTCTAAACGACTGCCGAAATTTTTGTATTCTCCTATCAAGAGTCAAATGTGAATTTAACTAAATATGGAAATGGATATCGAGAGGTTACGATAAGCTTAAACATTTGCACATTTCCACGGCCCGCAACAACAAAACTGAAATACGGAACATATATATATATGATCATTACCGTATGATGATGAAGCTGGGTTAAGAGTTTATAGCTACCCATAAACTTCCCTTCCAACAGCCCGTAGCTCGACCAATGACAGAGAGCGTTGTTCAAATAAGTTTCACATCTTTAAATGTAGATTATTCTTCGTTCTATCTAAGCCTACTGATCAATTTATCACTTGTATTCTGTTCGTCCACAGTTTGAAACATAAACCCATATTCCAGGTTATACCACAGCAAGGCCAACGAAATCCCAAGTGCTAAATTTAGACAGCCTCAAATCCCTTTTTTCTGTTCTGAATGAGTTAAGAAGTGTATGAAACCAAAACCTGAACTTCAAAAACAAAACTATCATTTCATTTTATTTTAACACAGTTTACCGTCTTCCCAGAAGAAGTGAATACATTTACATTTTAGCACCATTTTCTTCGGTTTTTGTTTTTCTCTCTCTCTCGTTTTTTAATATTCCATAAAGTTTGCATGTTTCTCTATGTTTCGGAAAATATTATGTGTTTCAGAAAATATTGTGGGTTTCTGCGGTTGCAGAGAATATAGTGTGTTTCTCTGTGTTTTATAAGATATTGTGGGTTTATCCGGTTTCTGAGAATAATGTGGGTTTCTCCGGTTTCAGAGAATATTGTGTGGTTCGATATGTTTTTACCGTTGGGCGAAGTCTTATTAATATATTGCGAGTCTTGTTGTTGTTGTTGTTTTACTTCAAACTGTTGAATAAACGGTGACAACAATTTCGGTTCTTCTACTGTTCCCAAACAAGACCACATTGTAACATCGTCCCGATAGCCATAATGCTTGAATTTTTTATTATCTTTTTTTAGCTTCGACTGCAGGAATGATTATTAGGCTAGATTAATTAATTAAACGTGTTAGATACACAAGTAATTGCTCAAAAAAAAAGTATTAATATTTTGAGTATAAAGTATTTCCAACTCCTGGAAAGTGTGTTTAAACCAGAATAAGCACAAACCTTTAATAAATCTTCATATTTCTACATTTGTTTACTCGTGTGTTTTTTTTGTTGTTTTGTTTTTTCATGTTCGACATAATTAGTTTTTAATGACCTGACAGAGGGCACGTTCAAAGTGATTATTGACTTACGACCTAATAAAAGGAACATGCTCAACCTACTTGTTGAAATGCTGTAATACATGACGTGTTCAACGTAATTGTGAGCTAATATTGTAAAACATGGCACGCTTAACATTATTGTGGGATGATGTTGTAATGCAGTACATGAACAACATGACTAATTGACTAGTGTATTAGACGACATGTTTAGTATGATTGTCGACCAATATCGTAATACAGTGCATGTTGAACATGACTGTTAACTAATGTATTAAAAGATATATTCAACATGACTGTACTGATATAATACAGTGCATTTTGAACATGACTGTTAACTAATGTATTAAAATATATGTTCAACATGACTGTGTACTGATATAATACAGTGCATGATCAACATGACTGTACTGATATAATACAGTGCATGATCAACATGACTGTTAACTAAATAATTAGAAGATATGTTCAACATGACTGTGTACTTGTACCGTAGAATAGAACATGTTCAACATGGTTATTCACTGACACAGTCTCTTCTGTAAGAACGCCCTTGATTTATATATAATAAGCCATTATAAGTTGAGATATTACATTCCGTTGGTTCACTTTACTGCACATTAACTTTCCGTATATAATAACAAAATGATGTCACTCCGGTTTTAAACACATGATATGTTATTCAGAAATATGTGCTAAGTGATACCAAACTGAAATATTTACTACAGATTCATAGTTCGAAGTTAAAACACATATACACAGAAAACATTGCTTAACTTGTTGCTTTTCCAAATGTGGTTACTGAGCGTTTCTTTGTTTAAGCACAAAACTACACAATGGGATATCTGTGCTGTGCTGTGCCCACTACGGGTATCGAAGCCAGAGTTTTAGCGTCACAAACCTTCAGAAGTGTTTGTTTTGTTTTTGTTTTTTGAATTTCGCGCAAAGCTACAC
>NW_013669244.1:5556-8247 GCF_000517525.1 Limulus polyphemus
TGAAACTTTCCATAACCCATTTAGTGCATGAGGACTACAGTTTCTCAGTGCCTATTTCAAAAGTCCAATTGCACAGTGTTCTCAGGCTCACTGATTTAGGATCCGCATGATAATAAAGGTTCGACCAGAAATGAGTTGCAAAGTTAAACTGAATTATCTTGATTTTCACTGAATTGAGAGAAAGAAAGAGACTGGACAAAAAGTGTAAAACGCAGTGAAAACTATCTTTATTCACTTCATAAAACAATAAAAATAACGATCATAAGACAAAGAAGGGTGCCTTTACTATAGGGTGAAAGTTTTCAGAAACCTGCAGGTCTCTGAAAATCAGAGAATATCTGTTCCAGAATAAACAAAAACAACAAAAGCATAACATTATTTACATAACTATATAATCCCAACCTTTTCAATGTTGGTCATTCCAGTCAACGAATAAGGGGAGATGTACCTCAAGGTATCACTTGACCCGCCAGTGGAAACGATTGCTGCCCATTTTTATATAGTTTTTTTTTTTCTGCTGTGCATTAAGCAATCTTTCCCACGAGAAAGTGCGCATGATACCATAGGGAAATATTTCCCAATAATAGTTAAATAAATTGAAAGGATCTTACCCACTTCCTTCACGAGTGTTCTACTTTTAACCTACATACATGTTTTAGAGTTTAGGTAAACTTTAAACCTTACTAAATAAAGGAGATAGAAAATACCGAGTGTACTTTGACGGTCCTTGAGTTTCACTTACTAAAATATTAAAACATTATGATTTATAAATCATGTTTGTTTGTTTTTTTTTGTTAATTTATGCAAATATAATTAAATTTGATTGAAGGAATAAACCGTTCATATTTTGAAACATAGACGCTAATTATAACATTTCTCGCGCATTATTAAAGAACGTAACATAAAATTCATCATGTAAATGTTAGTTTCTTATAATAAAGACGTCGTTATAAACGGTTTTCCTGTGAAGTGTAAAGACAGGACCGTTTTCAAGTGTACGTACGAGTTAAGTAAGGGAGTGTATAAAAAGTTTTAACTTGTTGAATGACCGAATTATATTTTTGATCTGAAATAAGAATCCTTTGCAAGAAATTTAAGTCTATAATGAGTGCGAAACGTCATTACAGCAACGTTTGTCCTAAATGTCTACGATATTATACAAGAAAGAGGATTAATAATATTGGGGATTTTTTATATAAAATGTATAAAGGAATACATTTTCAACACCAACAAAATCACTATTTATATATATAGTCAAACAGCTCGTAACTTGTATTTAGAATAAAGTTGTTACGTGTAAGTACAGCTTCACTATTAATTAGTAAAGTATTTACGATAAAATTTAGTTTATGTTAAGCAAAGGCCTTGTGTAGACTTGATGAAGTCATTTGTGTTTGGACAGATAAGGAACTTTTAAAGCACAGAAACTGATACTCCTTGAGCCGTATATGATGTAGAGATGCTGCACATTTATGGGATAACGCTGTCAAATACGTTATTTATAACCTAACAACACTTTCGCTAATAGAGGGCTTCGTTGACGAGGTCCTGAGCTTTATCAGCTCGGACGATAACGTGGAAAGTTGCTATGGAGATCAAATAACAGTACTTGAGGCGGGAAAGGTCTTAAGGACAGAAACCGAGTCACATTTCCGGTTTTGGTGTTCGGGACTTGTTTCTTTATGTTCTATGTACTTGGTCGTTTAAGAACAGTTTAAAAACTTTAATTGACTAAAACGCTGTTGTTTATGGTTGAAGTCTATAAGATAAATTTACTGAGACATTAGCTAAATTACCCCCTAAGGTTCGGCGGTAAATCTGCGGGCTTAAGACACTATAAATCGGGTTTCAATACTCGTGATGAGCAGAATTCGGATAGCCCATTGCATAGCTTTGCGCTTAACAACAACCAAATTTAAAAATATCCCCCACTCCTCCCGGTGGATGGCCCAACAGTAAGTCTACCGGCTTACGATGCTAAAAATCGGGTTTCGATACCCGTGGTAGGCAGAAAACATAAAGCCCATTGAGTAGAGTTGCGCTTAACAACAACCAAACTTAGCTAAATCCCCACCCCAGTGGCTCAGCCGTAAGTCTACAGGCTTACAACACTGAAAATCAAGTATTGATACTCGTGATGGGCAGAACACAGACAGCCCATTACGTAGCTTTTCTCTTAACAACAACTAAACGTAGCTAAATTTCTTCAACTATTTCAATCGCATATAATTTTCAACCTGGTATCGATACCTAATCTACTAATGAGATGTCGATCATGATAAATTCGGTAACTTTATAGTTAAAACTTGAATACTTTAACATGAAGCGTAAAAATAATGAAAAAAAATATTAATGAACCAGACACATCAATCTAGCTACAATTACGTAGTATAAAATATTTATAACTGTTAATGGCGCCATTTCAATAAAATCTTGGTAGAGAGAGGGGTGGGGGCAACGTTGAACCCGAATTTCTACAAAAATACATGAACTACCGATGACGTAGACTGTTTCGGAGTTCATACATCAAGTGTAGTAACTACGCAAGAGCCAGAGGGTTATGAGAAACAAAAATATAACATGGAAATTTCGACTTTCTACTTTGTATATGTTAATATTAGTAATTTCCCATAAATTAACCAGACATTATATATTTCCCAGAGAATTAGAGCCTGGGGGCCCCCCCCCCCC
>NW_013669244.1:8889-10310 GCF_000517525.1 Limulus polyphemus
GAAAGGGTGAGCATGTTTGGTGGGACGGGGATTCGAACCCGCGACCCTCAGATTGCGAGTCGAGTGCCCAAACCACCTAGCCATGCCGGTCTTTAGTTTAAGTTATTAAAATAATGCCTTCCAAGCAATTAAATTACATAAAAGCCAGCGAACAACAGCGATCAGTCTCCATTTTATGGTAGGCATATCTAGATAGTTTATGACGTCATTGTTTTAGAAAGGATTTAGGCTGTAAAGGTATGTATGGTTCAAAATGACCCAACCTGCCTTTTGAATATTGTTTCCATGGAGATTAAAACATCTTTCTCAGAGCACTTCACTAGTCTGTTGTACAATAAATAAGAAACAACGGTTTTTACGATGCTATGGCTCTTTTTCTGTACAATATAGAAACAGGTGTATTACATCGTTATACTATGTGAAGTTCGTCGAAATTATAATAATTCAGAATTTGGAACCAATAATGATGTTCTTGTTTCAATTTAAAGAACTTAAAAAAGCAAAACAAAAAAAGAAATCAATAAACGCTTAGAATGTCACTTCGCCCTTCTTTCCACACAACCTTCTTCTTGTTTCTTAGTGCAAAGCTACAAAATGGGCTATCTGAACTCTGTTCACCGCGGGGAATCGAACCACGGATTTTAACTTGCAAGTCCGTAAATTTACCGCTATAACACACAGAAGATGCCCCCCCCCCAATGTTACAGCGGTATGTTTGCGGACTTACAACGCTAGAATCCTGGTTTTGATACCCGTGGTGAGCAGATCACAGATAGCCCATTGTGTAGCTTTATGCTTAATTACAAACAAACAAACACGGAGAAGGAGGTATGTTGAAGCGCCAGGATTTAATTCAAGATAATCAAACTGGGTATTTGATCCACAATAAATGTTAAATCCAAGGGACGAGATTTACTTCCACGTTCTGCATTCCAAATTATCATCTGTAGTTGACAGCTTGACTAAACAGAAATAGTTTCTTTACCCTAAACACTGTTGGCTACGAAAGCTTGAGTTAACTCTTCTGACATTAAAAACATGTGTGTTGGCTGTTTGCAAGCGTGATAAGTTAGGCGGCATTTACATCAGGTAATGACCGAGTTAACGAGATCTCTTCATGAGTAATGTTCGTGTTACGAATGTCAGATAATAATCGTGTACCGCAGTTAAGGCTGGTCTGTATCATGTGATTATTGTGTAGGTAAGGCTGGTGTCTGTATCATGTGATTATTGTGTAGGTAAGGCTGGTGTCTGTATCTAGTGATTATTGTGTGGGTAAGCCTGGTGTCTGTATCATGTGATTATTGTGTAGGTAAGGCTGGTGTCTGTATCTAGTGATTATTGTGTTGGTAAGTTTGGTTCCGTATCATGTGATTATCCTGTGGGTAAGGCTGGTGTCTGTATCTAGTGATTATTGTGTT
>NW_013669244.1:11221-12327 GCF_000517525.1 Limulus polyphemus
GGTGTCTGTATCTAGTGATTATTGTGTAGGTAAGGCTGGTGTCTGTATCTAGTGATTATTGTGTAGGTAAGGCTGGTGTCTGTATCTAGTGATTATTGTGTAGGTAAGGCTGGTGTCTGTATCATGTGATTATTGTGTAGGTAAGGCTGGTGTCTGTATCTAGTGATTATTGTGTAGGTAAAGCTGGTGTCTATGTCTAGTGACTATTGTATAGGTAAGGCTGGTGTCTATGTCTAGTTATCATTATGTAGGTAAGGCTGTTTTTATCTTTAGTGACTATTGTGTATGTAAGGCTGGTGTTCATGTCTAGTTATTACTGTATAGATAATTTTGTGTTACGTGTCAGGTTGTCATCATGTACACAAATGACGCTATTTTTATGTTATATTCAGTAATCAATAATAAGTTTAGGTCAGACAGCCAGTTACTTCTCAACTTTGAGATGGAACTTTACCAATGTTTGCTATCTTATATATATCAAACGAACAGGTTCTGTCCCTACTAGTCTTGAGTTACTGTGGAAGCAACATACTGTGTATATACTTTCCCACAAAGGACTCTATATTTTCTGCGAGTGCCACTGTCGCCACTGTAGTTAACGTACGTTGGTTTAAAGAAGCCTTAGCGGTCTAATCATTAACCACGAATTTGATGTTCATGCAGCACTTAACATATAATGCGTTTTGTACTGACTCATTCCATTTGACACTTTACCGCGTAAATTAATTGATCACTTTCTTGATTATATCGAGTTTTAGAAAAGCGGCGTAAGCAACAAACAATACGTGCCTGGATTTACAGTGTTCTGTTGATCTTGTGACAATACGTGCCTGGGTTTACAGTGTTCTGTTGATCTTGTGACAATACGTGCCTGGGTTCACAGTGTTCTGTTGATCTTGTGACAATACGTGCCTGGGTTTACAGTGTTCTGTTGATCTTGTGACAATACGTGCCTGGGTTTACAGTGTTCTGTTGATCTTGTGACAATACGTGCCTGGGTTCACAGTGTTCTGTTGATCTTGTGACAATACGTGTCTGGGTTCACAGTGTTCTGCTGATCATGTGACAATACGTGTCTGGGTTCACAGTGTTCTGCTGATCATGTG
>NW_013669244.1:13248-21169 GCF_000517525.1 Limulus polyphemus
CCTGGGTTCACAGTGTTCTGCTGATCTTGTGACAATACGTGCCTGGGTTAACAGTGTTCTGTTGATCATGTGACAATACGTGCCTGGGTTCACAGTGTTCTGTTGATCTTGTGACAATACGTGCCTGGGTTAACAGTGTTCTGTTGATCATGTGACAATACGTGCCTGGGTTCACAGTGTTCTGTTGATCTTTTGCATCAGTTACAGTTCTCTACTGTGATCTTGTTTTTAGAATATCAGTGGAAGTTGACATGGAAGATTTCTGATTTTATTTGTATGTTAAATATCTAACCGAAATATTCACTTACATATTACATATTTGTGGTCTTCGTGTTCACTTACACACCACATGTTTGTGGTCTTCATATTCACTTACATATCACATGTTTGTGGTCTTCATATTCACTTACATATCACATATTTGTGGTCTTCGTGTTCACTTACACATCACATATTTGTGGTCTTCGTGTTCACTTACACACCACATGTTTGTGGTCTTCGTGTTCACTTACACACCACATGTTTGTGGTCTTCGTGTTCACTTACATATCACATGTTTGTGGTCTTCATATTCACTTACATATCACATGTTTGTGGTCTTCGTGTTCACTTACACACCACATGTTTGTGGTATTCATATTCACTTACACACCACATGTTTGTGGTCTTCATATTCATTTACACTTCACATCTTTGTGGTCTTCATATTCATTTACATATCACATGTTTGTGGTCTTCATATTCATTTACATATCACATGTTTGTGGTCTTCATATTCATTTACATATCACATGTTTGTGGTCTTCATATTCATTTACATATCACATATTTGTGGTCTTCGTGTTCACTTACATATCACATCTTTGTGGTCTTCGTGTTCACTTACATATCACATCTTTGTGGTCTTCGTGTTCACTTACATATCACATGTTTGTGGTCTTCGTGTTCACTTACACACCACATCTTTGTGGTCTTCATATTCATTTACACTTCACATGTTTGTGGTCTTCATATTCATTTACACTTCACATCTTTGTGGTCTTCAAATTCACTTACACACCACATGTTTGTGGTCTTCATGTTCACTTACATATCACATGTTTGTGGTCTTCATATTCACTTACACACCACATGTTTGTGGTCTTCATATTCACTTACACACCACATGTTTGTGATCTTCATAGCCCTAGCATAATCCTGAAGTTATCACGTGATTTCGTTAATTGTAGCACACTTCTTAGTGTTTAGACATATCTATCAGGTGTTTACTGAGTGTATCACACTTCTTAGTGTTTAGACATATCTATCAGATGTTTGTCGAGTGTGGTTCACTGTTCCATGTTCAGACAAATCTATCAGGTGTTTGTCGAGTGTGGTTCACTGCTCTATGTTTAGACCAGTTAGAGACCAAGTGTTACATAAATACGGTCTATTGCTTAGCGTTTAGACATATCTGTCAGGTGTTTGTTGAGTATGGTTCACTGCTCTATGTTTAGACCAGTTAGAGACCAAGTGTTACTTAAATACGGTCTATTGCTTAGTGTTTAGACCTCTTTCTTAGACACCATACGTTTATAAAATGTAATTCACAACGGAGTGTTTAGATCTATCCAATAGAAACTAGGTGTTTATCAAGAGCGGTCCATTACTTATTGTTTCGTCCATTCTTATAGAACCCGGATATTTACATTATGTGATTCACTGCTTGGTGATTAGAAACTAGGTGTTTATCGAATGTAATTCACTGTTTATTGAGTATGGATTTATTGAGTATTGATTTTTAGATCTATTTACTGGAAACTAGGTGTTTATCAAGTGTGTTTCACTGCTTGATGTTTGGATCTACTTACTAGAAACTAGGTGTTTATCAAGTGTGTTTCACTGCTTGATGTTTGGATCCACTTACTAGAAACTAGGTGTTTATCAAGTGTGTTTCACTGCTTGATGTTTGGATTCACTTACTAGAAACTAGGTGTTTATCAAGTGTGTTTCACTGCTTGATGTTTGGATCTACTTACTAGAAACTAGGTGTTTATCAAGTGTGTTTCACTGTTTGATGTTTGGATCTATTTACTAGAAACTAGGTGTTTATCAAGTGTGTTTCACTGCTTGATGTTTGGATCCACTTACTAGAAACTAGGTGTTTATCAAGTGTGTTTCACTGCTTGATGTTTGGATCCACTTACTAGAAACTAGGTGTTTATCAAATGTGTTTCACTGCTTGATGTTTGGATCTAATTACTAGAAACTAGATGTTTATCAAGTGTGTTTCACTGCTTGATGTTTGGATCCACTTACTAGAAACTAGGTGTTTATCAAGTGTGTTTCACTGCTTGATGTTTGGATCCACTTACTAGAAACTAGGTGTTTATCAAGTGTGTTTCACAGCTTGATGTTTAGATCTGTGTTCATGGAGAGTGATTCACTTAGAAAATGAAATTATTTGTTTCACAAACTATGTTTTGCGCACTCTGTAATTCTGCGAACTGTCAAAAAAGCTAGTTTTCACACGATATAATAAGGTTAAAATCTATTTCTGATGTAACTTAATGAATAATTCTAAACTTTACGTAACAATTTTAAAAATGAACGCGAAAAACTGATTCTTAAATCGTTATTTGTTCTGAATTAGAAAAACAAAATCAAACTTTTTGCCCTTGCCGTTCGATATTTTCATACTGCTTGGCCTCAAGCTTCAACAGCTTCATTTCCTATAAAATTAGCAAAAGTGTTTGAAATATATCAAACGGTCACTATGTCGTAAGGTTCTGTTTATCCAAAACATTTGTACCAGATCACATGACCTTGACATTTCGTATTTAGTAGGTCAAACGATCGCCATTTGTTTCCCTGGCCATTTTTGTGGAATTTGGGGTTTGCTCTGGCGCTAAGTATGTCAAGTTTAAGGCCTGTTAAATCTCATCAGCAATTTTTCTCATCCAAAAGCTCTACAGAAGAACGCGCTGTTTTGCCTACGACTGTACGTGCGCTACTCTGTATAACCAGGGTCAATGACCGATCTCGGCTCACTAAGTACTCATTCTCCGCAGCAGCTTTTGGCCGTACTTCTCTATGGGAAGCATCCCAAGCTAGCTCCGAGATACACCATTGTTTGGATTGGCATTTTGTGAGCGATTCATCTGCCAGATTTTATTACAAACAAAGAAGCGACACAGAGAAAAAAGAAGACTCCCTCAAAGTTAACTGTGTCACGAAAGATTAAAATTTCCCATCAAGAGAAGTGTGTGAGGAAGAACGTGAAAGGGCAATGACTTCTCTACCGTGAAAAATGGCGATCTGGATACGTGTGTACACGGGCCGTGTATTTTTATAGTGAGTGTGTGGGTGTATAATGTTGAGAAATAACGTTTTTAAACTGGTAAACCTGACTCGAACTTCTCGAAACTTCAGTTTTTAAAGGTGAGTTTTTTTTTATAGGGGTTCTTTTTTTGTTGTTGTTTTACGAGAGAAAAAAAAAACCCACAAGGTTCATCTAGATTTCTGGGATATGTTTCTTGCACTAACTTTTATCAGTTGTTCTTGTTTGCAGTTTCATCTCTCATCGTGTCTTCAGCATCCTCATAACGATAAAACGCAGAAAAGTAAATTAAAATGGCACGTTTTAGGTATAAGAAACGATTCCCTTGTTTTTTGTTACTTACAAAACATTTATTGTCATGTTGTACATATGAATTACTGAAGAAAAAATCTACAGTTCCTATAAACAAACCAGTTCAGGTACTTCTGGTTGAGAGTGTTTAAACAAAGAGACAGGGTCTTCAGTACCTAACCGGTAAACGATTTTTTTTTTTTCAAAAGTGCTTTTTTTACTCGGAAACAAGAAGCGTGAAGTTGAATAGCTTTCTTTCTTTAGTTAAGCCTACCACACGATTTCGTTTCCTACTCAGATCAAAGTTTATTTCCTGCGCGATACGGGGTTATTGACCTTGAATGAGCATCCCTACCGTCGGTAGATGTCACTTTAAGTAACTGTCGTTTTGTTAGTTACCGTTCTAGTGTTGTGTGTCGTTTGTTTTTTGTTAAGCCTAATGCTACTTAACGGGCTATCTGTGCTGTGCCCGTCACCGGTATCGAAACTCGGTTTCTAGAGTTATATGCCTACAGTCTTACCATTGTGCCACTAGGGGGCGTGATTATCCGTATTTCGATACCTCGTGGGAAGTTTATATTGATAAAAGAAATAATTCAGAGTCATTAGTTGTCAGTTTCAACAAATTTTCATTCCTAATCATTAGCTTTATTTAAATTTGTAAATATGATACACGGAGAGAGAGAGAGAAATATATAACCCGCTCGCTCTGTTTCATATAACCACTCTCTCTCTAATGTAGACTTGGCTATGAACTACAAATCTCGGCCGTTAGGTCTGTGTTACTAACCGTTAACTTATTAAACCAGCTTCTCATTCATTGACCCAGCTCGCAGGCGGCAGCCTCTGCGTGACTTCGGGCCCACTGCCCTATAGCCTGCGGCAGGACCGGTTCAGCCTGTCTCTGGTCGCGCACGACGGCGCTTTACACTGTTACTGGTCTACCATTTCTACTGATCCAGTAATAAAAAATAAAAAAAGTCGGTAACTTTCCGGAACCTAGTTGTATCTTGTCGAGTGATAATACACTGACCTGATTTTACAAAGCCAAACTTTTGTGCACTTATTATGAAAAGCACGAAAGCATTTGTTTTAAAAATTATTGTACCAATACTTATGTGCTGCCCTCTGTCGATTTCACTAACATGTCCTTGGTTGGAAAAGTATGCCCGAGAAGAACGGAGGTCAATGCACTCTTATTTGAGTACTTACGTAAAGGATGGTTGCGCAACTGTTTTGTACTTATTTGAGTTAATTTTGAGTTGGATATTTTAACTGGGAAGACTAATATTGATACACATTTCTTAGAACAAAATACGTCAGCTAAATTAACGAAATAAAACTTGGCGAATGTACTGTTCGAATATTAATAAATAATGTTAACTGACTGCAAGTATTTTAAACAGTTGTTCGTCACTTTACAAATGTTTATCGTCCTTAGATTTTCAGGTGTCAAATGTTTTATAGAGTATTTTGGCCCAGGTATGTCGTGGCAAAATTTCTTGCAGATCTTTTGCTTCGTACACTAAGAGGTCATTGAACTTCGTCAGAGTAACGAGACCCGTGTGCGCAGTAGGCCTGCGCAGTGGTAATAACTGATTGAGCAGGTTAATACGTAGGAAGTTAAACGTAGATTTGTTAGGTTGATAGTGTTTTAACCCCCGAGGTTTTTCATAAAGAATCACATCAGTTTCATAATAATTTTCATTGATCAGTTCGGAGTTTTATCACATACGTTCCGAACTTCAGTAGTACCATCCCCACCTTGTACCCCCTTGTCACGTAATGTGCACAACCTTCGCGCATTGCAGACTCAGCAGCTGGCAGTCGCGTCGGTCATTGACCTTAGAGCCACTCATTTCCCCTGGTTCGATATTTCTCCAACAGATGGCAATGTGCAGGAAGAGAGCAGATTTATTAAGAACCTTGACTGCAAGTTAAAACCCGATACAAACGTCATCATTTACTAATTAATTTTCTTGTGGATGATACAGTATAAAATAACAAACTTGTAACATATATATTAGTAATCTCTATCTATGAATTGTCGACATCAGGTTTTTTGTTAGTCACGTGATGATGAAATAGACCTCTCGATGAGTCACAATCAACAGTACGGGGGTTTATATTAAGTAACATAGCACAGATTAACGATGGCAAAAGAGAAAAAAAAAAAAAAGGAAACAAAGAACGCTCTGCAAGATGGCGCTTTCTTGAGTGACAAGGATTTCAGCTGGGGTATTCTGTCGTGGATGAAGAAGAAAAACAAAACAGATAAAATACAACCCGTATCGAGATATGTCGCAGCCTCTGGAGTTACCACCCGGAAGCTAGTTGTTGCATAAGGTGATTGAACTCATCGGCCCAGTTTCGCGTGCAAGAAAGGATTACGTTGAATGGCACGTGTGACTACAGTTTCCGGTACAAAATCGATACTTCTGTCGTATAACGGTCGAATACGAAATGACAACCAACTCTCCACCAATGGGCGTTCTTCCACTTTGCCCATCTAAACCTAAAACATACTCGATTTTGTCTACAAAGCGGTACTTTTGAAGTACTGTTCCAGTTTTTACTTCCCCTCCCCCAGTGGCTCAAGGGTAAGTCTGAAGGTTTATAACGCTAAAAACTGGGTTTTGATACCTGTGATGGGCACAGCACAGATAGTTCATTGTGTTTAGCTTTGTGTTTAATAACAAACAAACCAGTTTTTACCTCCCTTCCCCAGTGGCTCAAGGGTAAGTCTGAAGGTTTATAACGCTAAAAACGGGGTTTTGATACCTGTGGTGGGCACAACACAGATAGTTCATTGTGTTAAGCTTTGTGCTTAATAACAAACCAGTTTTTACCATGAAAGTACTTCACGTTTACTTCATCTGATTGGAAGTTGTGAAGCTAAAGGGAGGAGGTGGGATTCTTGTTACTAGATTTTGCGACCGTCTTGCTAGAATAAAAGCGAAACGTATGCAATGATAGACGACAAAAATGTGCAATTTGCCTTTACGTTACACGGATCAGATTGTCAAAAACAGCTGTGGATTACTTATAATAAGTAAGCCCTTTAGTTCATAAATTACGACCTTCCCACTTTCAAAACATTTGCACGTGAATTAGCCTTTGTGGTGTGTTCAAAACTTGTAAGCATTTCATAAAATGTCCCCCTTCGTTTATTTCTTTGTAGTTAAGCGCAAAGCTATACAATGGGATATCTGTGCTCTGCCTACCACAGGTATCGACACCCGAATTCTAGCGTTGTAAGTCCGCAGACATACCGCTGTACCACTGGGAGGCTGATGTTTGTAATTAAGCACAAATCTACACAATGGGCTTTCTGTGTTCTGCCCACCACGGGTATCGACACCCGGATTCTAGCGTTGTAAGTCCGCAAACAGACCGCTGTGCCACTGGGGGGGGGGGCTGTCCTCTTCGATCTAAGAACACGTTAGAGAAGAATAAGCGATCTAGTAATGTGTTAATGAATCGCAAAACGGGTTCCTTCAGTAGTGGTTGTTAGTAATATCTGAAAGTCATGATGTATTTTTATTTAAAACTTGTACATGAAATACGAGGATTTTTAGGTCAAAAACTGACCTGTTTTACCGAACTCGTTGGTCATAATTGCATAATAATAATAAAAAGCAGTTAAAAAATAGTTATATGGTATGTCCTACATCTATCTGTAGCTTGAAGGCTTATTTACGCCGGCTTTTAATAACATTCCTGATATAAGATAGGTTTTTTTTAAATGTATACGTCTTTATTTGGTATGATTTTCTCATATTGTTTTTGATCAACTTTGAACACATTACCACTTGATGTTCGTACTCCCACCCGACTAGGGACGAGGGTGTGGGTGTTCTCGGTTTGTTTGTTCATCCATTGATACGTTGCACTGTAAAAACCAGAAACTGTAAATGTGATAACAGTTGAGGTGTTACATGAATTTAAGCTGTTCTGAAACAGTAAAATGTGATAACAGTTGAGGTGTTACATGAATTTAAGCTGTTCTGAAACAGTAAAATGTGATAACAGTTGAGGTGTTACATGAATTTAAGCTGTTCTGAAACTGTAAAATGTGATAACAGTTGAGGTGTTACATGAATTTAAGCTGTTCTGAAACTGTAAAATGTGATAACACTTGAGGTGTTACATGAATTTAAACTGTCTCATATTTTATTTAAATGATGTAAATAATAATAACGACGAATTCTTTATAATGCAGACGAGACATTTTTAACATTGTGGACATTTTCAAAACACACATTCACGTGTATTTGTACATATCTATCTGTCAACCTGTCTATATATATA
>NW_013669244.1:21425-30726 GCF_000517525.1 Limulus polyphemus
CTATATATATATATATATATATATATATATATACACATGTAAATGGGACAAGTAAGTATGAATAAAGATAAAACGTTATTAGGTATACTTATGGTGACTTGTAAGTTTTCTGGGGTGTTTTTAAAAGTCTCATTTTACCCACGTTACCATTCCTTTCATTTTAAATGACTTATTTCGGTGTTCCATATCAATTTTAATGTTGCTATAATTATAGTTCTGATAAAGGCGTCGGTGTGAGTGTATTATATTTTACAAGCATATTGTACTACCAACATGAGAATATTACTGGAAACAATAAGTTTACAAACTACCTGAGCTTTGCCCACCACGGGTATCGAACCTCGATTTTTAGCGTATAAACCTCCAACTTTATCTCTGAACCACTGGAGGGCTGACGGTTGAAACTGGCAAATTTTCCACAGTCTTGGTAACCTGTAGCAAGCAAGAGGTTTTCTCTTTGGTCCTGCAGAACAAACGTTGGCCCCCAGTTGATTTAAGTTTAAAATAAGGGTTAACCTAACTTTTGATGGAATATAATAGTCTCTAAGCTTTCTATCCTTTCTTCTTGTCCGAGTTCATTTAAATATATATTCATAGAAATATTTATGTTGCAATGCTACGCTTTGCCACAGTTTCTGAGGGAGCTAACTTTTATTATCTCGAATAACTGAAGCTCGGAGGTAGGCCCGCCATGGCCAGGTGGTTAAGGCGCTCGACTTCTCGATCTGCGGGTTCGAATCCCTGTCACACCAAATATGCTCGCCCTTTCAGCCGTGGGAGCGTTATAATGTGACGGTCAATCCCACTATTCGTTGGTAAAAGAGTAGCCCAAGAGTTGGCGGTGGGTGGTGATGACTAGCTGCCTTCCTTCTAGTCTTACACTGCTAAATTAGGAATGGCTAGCGCAGATAGCCCTCGTGTAGCTTTGCGCGAAATTCAAAAACAAACAGCTCGGAGGTAAGCATGTTTGGCATCTTTACCTCACAGAGCGCCGAATTTAATACTTTTTACGTCCTTAGTAGGGGGCGTTATGCACGTGTTATCATTTTGATGACAGTTAAAATGGACACATGTCTTGAAAAATGAAATACAAATTGGTAACCGGAACTTATGTGAAACGTAATAGAACATTTCAAAGCGGTAAAGCCAACAAATGTTTATTATTATATGTTCAGTTGCAATGTGTAACATTGTTGACTTGCTGGTTGGTGAAGAACTAATGTACAGTATTGCATGTGAAGTTTTTAACAACGGATTCTGCTTGGAGTCCAGACGAGGACTAGGTTACGGTCTCAAACAGTGAGATGGTGTGGGTTTAAGCACTCACCTCCTCAACCTTGTTTTGATTTTCAACTTGTTTAACTTCGGCCTTTTGGATTTTGTTTGATAGATGGGATATCCCCAACGCTTTTTTTGGGTGCTATTACCACAAGCTTTAGATGACCAACCAGGAACGGAAATAAATGCATTAAATGATTATATACATATATATAAACGTTGTCCACTCCTAAGTGCCACCACATTAGAGCTTCAAAGTCACTAAGCCTACAGTTAATCTAAGACAATGATTAAAGGCTGTTTCAAATTATGAATTCTACAGTATTTTGAGCTACAATAACAGACGTTTTGTGCGAATTCAGATAATCTGTAGATTACGTCATCATACTAATTCCCTGGCGAGGCTTTTGCGGTTGAAATTTCTATTAGTTTAGTCTAACCAGGGGTTCCCAAACTGAGGGCCGCAGGAAGGCTGCAAGGGGACCGTCACAAATAGTCTAATCCAGAGGTTCTCAAATTGGAGACGTAGGAAAGCTACAGGGAGACCGTAGCAAATAGTATAACCCAGGATTTCCAAACTGGGGGCTGCAAGAAAGCTACAGGAGGGCCGTAGCAAATAGTCTAATCCAGAGATTTCCAAACTAAGGGCCGCTGAAAATCTGCTGGGGGGGGGGACTATAGCAAATAGTCAAACCCAGAGGTTCTCAAACTGAGGGCCGGCCAGGAAAGCTGGGGGGGGGGGGCGTAGCGAATAGTTTAACCTAGGGGTTTCCAAACTGGGGGTTGTAGAAAGACTTCAGAAGGGACGTAGCAAATACATAAAACACAAAATACTGACACTCTGCTTGAAACCTATAGATTCATTGGGGGGACCTCAGTCAGGATGCGGAATAATGTTTTTGGGGGGAGAGGTGGCTTATGCTAAGAACAGTTAGAACTCCTGGCTTAACACACGCATAACAAACCTGGTGTCGAGTATTAAGACTTCAAGCGCAATCATGATATATAATAATAGCAATAATAGTGGTATTTCGCTATTACTTTTTTATCATTTACACGCACATATACATAAGCATACTGAAAACATCTTGGAAGTATTTATAACGGTTTGAATTTTCAGCAGACTTTTCTAATTATTTATTACTGGAAAACGTTTCCGGAAAAAAATTTCGGTGTTTACAGTTTTATAAGCAGCCCTAGTGTCGATTATTAGAAGTATGACATTTTCGTATTCAGCTTATAGTGATGTAGGTTTTGTTCGCAACAGTGTTGACTAGGATATAATACCACAGGAAGTAATACTGAATTGTATTTCATGCCCAGTCTCGTCCCTAACCAATAACTTGATAATATCTTATGAGTAAGTCGTTGGAATTTAAGTATCAAACGTCATTACGGAGTTTATTTAACATTATGTATGTTCTGTTCAATTGTCTGTGTCTGTAATTCTCGGTTGTTGGGCGTTGAGTAATTTGTTAATGTTGAATCCGTACTTTAGTGAGAAGGAAATTAAAAATACAACAACAAAGAATACGACTCAGAATATGAGGATAAGATGGAGCCAGTGGAGAAGCCAATCCCTGTTGAAACAAAGTAAGCACAGGACAAGTATGGGCTAATGGTGAAACCATACCTGAGTGAGAGGGATATGAAAAACAAGGAATACAACTGAAAAAGTAAGGAAGGACGAGATGGAGCCAACCAATGGTAGAGACATATCTTAGAGAGATGAATCAGAATAGCTACGGATAGTATGGAGCCAAAGGTCGTAACTATGAAGTTGAAGTAAGAGGAAGCCATGGAACACGCCCGTTGGGACAAGATGAAATCACTGACGGAAAATAATTCAAAATCCATATCTCATAGAAGTACTGGGTCTAATAATTCTTGCAAGTTAGGAAGTTCTTAAAACGAACTAATTTAATTAGATGGTGTATTTAGTTTCTTTTCTCCACTGTCGTCCAAAGCAACTTCGTATCAATAATAATCTTTAGTTTCTGCTACACAAGTGTTATATTATTTAATTAATAAAATTCAGAAACTTTTTATGATTATTCGTCAACTGATACACACATTCATTGTGGTAGCTTTATCCTAAATATTTAGGATGTGTGTGTATTTCTTTAATCTTATTTTAATCCATTGGTTTTATAGGCTGGAGCTGTTTGGTTTCACATATTGCAGGTTCTGAAGACTTCACACGTCTCCACTATGATTTAGTAATCGCAGAAACATATAGTTTGGCATTACGATGTTTTAACAAAGTACAGCTATATTCGATAACTGGCTTTACTATAACTATCAGCGACTAGTTTTTGGATCTATAACACTAAACATAAATAGATATTCGATCCCTGCGGTGGCCATAGAGCAGATAGCCAATTATGCAATGATATTCATGTCAAAACCGTGGTAGTAGTGGAAAAAGAAAATAGCGTGTTTTTTGTGTGCAGAGTTTTTAAAGTCTCAACAGACTCATTTCAGTTGGTCATTATTAATTACAGAATCATCAGATTACTGCATGTGTCTGAATAAATAACACGTACAGTTTATAAAGCCGAATCTTTAACAAAACATGTTTTAGTTAAAATCTAGCAGTAGTGACAGTAATGAGACTAGGTTTTAAAAGTCGTGTTTGTAATGTCACTGGTTTTTAGGGGTTGTGTTTGCAATGAAACTAGTTATAATAGTTTCTAGAAGTTGTGTTTGTAACGTCACTGGTTTTTGGAAGTCGTGTTTGTAACGAAACTGGTTTTTAGAAGTCGTGTTTTTAATTAAACTGGTTTTCAGAAGTCGTGTTTTTAATTAAACTGGTTTTCAGAAGTCGTGTTTTTAATTAACTAGTTTTCTGAAGTCGTGTTTGTAATGAGAATATTTTTACTTTTTCCAGGAAGTATGTTCCCGCTTCTCCTGGAGTGGATGCGTAAGATGAGCTTATTTCACGACATCAAACTGAAGCGTCGAAAAGTTGACTCAAGATGCAGTAGCGACGGTGAAACCAATCCTGATCCTGTTAACTCTTCGCCTGACAGTGCAACCACTCTGGATCCTGTTCTGAAGGAGGGAGAGTTAGGTCAATTTGCACGAGAGTTCTCCATAGGATCAGAAGAAGGAACAGAAACATCCCCAAAAGTACAATTCGAAGATCCTATCAGGTCTCCCGTTGAACAACCTGACACAAATATGCTAGAGGAGCTGGAGTCTATGAAAGAATCGCCGACACAAAGTGCACAGTCACCCAATCAACAAGCGGTTACCTCCGAAATGGAAAGAGAAATATTAAGCAGCGGTTCAAGGTCCACTCAAGATAATAACGTCTTTGATGGTGGAGGGAGAGGTGCGCTGGAAGGAGCTCCAGAAAGTTCAGAAATTCGATCTGGAGAGCCCAAAGAGCGAGTCGAAGAACAAGGGTTGGATCTAAGTACACCAACGAGACAAAGAGGCGGTGTACAAGAACTTCCTCATTTGAATCCTTATTTGTGGGCTCCTTCTAGCGCACAAGCCTACAGACGTCATTTCACTGCTCATGAAGAGCGACCTCAGGAGGAGCAACAAGGTTTGTCCTTGTTAAGAGTAGCGTCGCAGTACAAAATGCCATTAGTAATGGGAGACATTCCTGGCTCTGGTCCTGGTAAAACAATGATCTGGACTGGACAAAGTCCATCTCAGGGTCTACAAACGTCTAAGTCTGAGCACGTTGATACGACAGGTACTGTGATAACAGGTGAAACTGCTGTAAATCGTCGTCACAGTGTGTCTAGTATGGAAAGAACAGGGATTTTAGGTTGTCCAGTGTCCACTCGACCCCAACCACTTTCTTTGTACACCTCAACATCTACATCTCCAATAACCTCTAGTGCACCATCTGTTGGACAATATGGGTTTTCTGTAAAAGAAAACTACCCCTCCTCAACCCTCCAGTACGGGACAAATGTGCAAAGGTTACAATACCCAGCAACATCAACTGCTACTTCCAGGGAGGATGTAATACCAAAGTTTCGTAGCCGGAGCAGTAGTTTAGTGAGCACCAGTCTTGTACCTTGGTCAGAAAAACTGCCACAACCAGGACCGTCTTCTCCCACCCAATTACCAGACTCTCAGGCTTTAAATCTTAGTGTATCAGGAAATGGTCGAAAAGGTGAGCTAACTACCATGGTGGCTGCACCATCGACATCTCGTGGTCCTGGAGGCGAGGAGGAGGAAAGAGACCAGCCAATGGTGTGTATGATTTGTGAGGATAAAGCCACAGGACTCCACTACGGTATCATAACCTGCGAAGGGTAAGTTATGTGCAGCTTTTAAGGTAAAGGGAAAGTTATTGGGTTAATTTTTAGGTTATATTCATCACATTACTGAGATTATCGAGAAATCTATATATATATATATATATAAAATCGTACATTTAGGAAGAGTGTAATGTTTTGTGTGTTTTATCTCCGAGGCTGGGCTAAGGAACTCATAAGATGAAATGAAATAACGGCTATAAAAGAATAGATAAACTCAGAGGTCGTGAATAGTTTAATATAAAAAAAAGAGTGCTGAAATGCGAAATTTACATAAAGAGGTTTTGAAATGTAAGTTGGAAAAGTTTTAATAAACTTCCCGTATTTTCAACACCGGTGTTCAAATGGATTTCAATTAATCATGGCGAGAAAACTTTGCCTCGGGTAACCATGATAATGTACGTTTTGGGGTTAATGTCATGAGGGGGAAGAGGTAATGAACTTTGTATATTTCAAGGTTCTTTTACAGACTACAGGAAGACTCTTGGACAGCCACAAATGTTTAGTGAGAGTCTAACGGCCATAACACAGGGTGTCCCAGAAGTCTAGACCCATAGGGAAAAATATACAATTCATTTATTATTCAAACTGCATGCGATTAACAGCATACACATGTCAATTCTTGGTATACTGTGTCATCAGTGTGTTTTCTTTCCTAGTACATGTACAACTGACATTAGAAATGTGTTTGTTTAACTTTAAGAGTATAACGTATATTTTCCCTACGGGTCCAGACTTCTGGGACACCCTGTACATTCAAGGTTTCAATATAGTATATTGTACAACAGTTTAGTTTACAAAGCGGGGATTGCTGTCGAAAATAATGAGTGCCAAAAAGCACAAGACGTTTCCTATTACAATTACACACCACACAAACAAACATCCAGAAAGAGCGAGATAATGTTACTTGTGTGCTCTGAATATCCCGTTCTTTTCTGCTTCAGCTTTTAGTTTCGATTAATAGCTACACAAAGGATTAAATTAGCACAGTCTCCTCCCATGATTTGACATTTCAAAACAACTGATTATTTTTGTTTACCTTCTGAACATCATAAGGTTCACAACACGGTGGTCAAAGTATGTTGGTGACCTGAAGGTCAAGATGAAGCAGGCAGATCGTATTTTTGAAGCTCCCGTTCTTTTATTTAGGTAACTAGGTCATACTAGACAAATAATGATTTGTGCTTTATAAACGTGTAAGCATCTTAAAGCCAGATAAACATGTAGATAGTATTTGGCCCACAAGGTCATCGCCAGGGTCAAACACTTTAGCGATAATGAAATGTAGGTAGGAAACTGTTAGGTTATAGAAGGATTACTTCAATAATAATCAAATCCAGATCAAGGTTTTCATTAACATCGAATGTAAAGCTTTACGTATAATATGATTTACATAATTTAATGTTGTGTGAAGTAAATTATTTTCAGGCCATGAATATAGAAGTTAATATTTTACTCGTTACATCCAGGTTTTTTCATTTTTGGTTATATGCGTGTCTTTGTTATGATCAATCCATTTTTGTCTTCTTTATAAAGAGAGAGAGAGAGACGAAAAAGAACGAGAAGATAGATTAATGCTGATGTGTCTTATTCTTATTTTAGTTATAGAAGTCCGTGTTTATCACTGCAGTTTTGGAGAAATATCCATCGCTGATAGACACGCGTTCAATGAAATATGTCGAATAATTTGTCAAATAATAGCTTTGTATATTCCCCTTACTTTTCAACATGCGGAATCTAGATTGTGTAATATGTTGACCTGAGGATAGAACACACTATGTGATATGTTGACCTGAGGTTAGAACACACTATGTAATATATGTTGACCTGAGGTTAGAACACACTATGTGATATGGTGACCTGAGGTTAGAACACACTATGTGATATGTTGACCTGAGGTTAGAACACACTATGTGATATGTTGACCTGAGGTTAGAACACACTATGTGATATGTTGACCTGAGGATAGAACACACTATGTGATATGTTGACCTGAGGATAGAACACACTATGTGATACGTTGACCTGAGGTTAGAACACACTATGTGATATGTTGACCTGAGGTTAGAACACACTATGTGATATTATGAACTGAGGATAGAACACACTATGTGTTATTGTGAACCGAGGATAGGACACACTTTATGATATTATGAACCGAGGATTGAACACAATATGCGATATTATGAACCGAGGATAGAACACACTATGTGTTATTGTGAACCGAGGATAGAACACACACACTATGTGATATTATGAACCGAGGTTAGAACACACTATGTGATGTTATGAACCGAGGATAGAACACACTATGTGATATTATGAACCGAGGATAGGATAGATTTAAATGTAACTATAAACTTTAGACAGTGTAAAGTTTAAATAGATTTAAATATAACTATAAACTTTAGACAGTGTAAAGTTTAAATAGATTTAAATATAACTTTAAGCTTTGCAAAATGTGAATCGAAAAAACTAAATGAGTGATTTCATATGGTCCAACTATACAGACTTTATTTGTTTACCGAAACACACTAATTCCCCTCAGCTTCACTGATTTTGGGATAAGAGAAAGCCATTGTTCAACCCAGTGCTCCATATCTCACGGCAGAAGGGACATTGTCTTGACCTATATAGAACCGCTAACTGTGAAAGGTCAGGGTCAAAGTCAGAAAACGAACTGACCCTGTCTATGACTTGCAGTATCTACTTACGAGGTTTAATAACGTGACGTAGACTTCACCTGTTGGTTAAAATGAGCAATGATTGGATTGTTTTATTGAAAAAACAAAGTACTACAAAATGAAAGAAAGGTTAAGGCAGTGATGTTTAGACGGTCAGTTTTATCTCGAGCTCCATCTCCAGAAAGTTTATTTTACAGTTCACTGTTTCGCCCAATGTAATTTTTCCGGCTGTTTTTCATTATCTCTCTCTCGTATATTTTTTATGTGGTCTGAAAATAAAGCATGTTATAATAATCACACATTTTGACCAACTACTGTTTTTTTTATCATTATCCAAACTAGTCTGAATGCAGTAGGTTTAAAGTATAAGTGTGTGTGTGTGTGTGTGTATATTTATACTATTAATCATTCGTGGCATAAAACAAATCGCGCCCTCTGTTTTTCTGTGCAGTTTCATAACAACATAGTATGTTCTATCCTCGGTTCATAATATCACATAGTGTGTTCTATCCTCGGTTCATAATATCACATAGTGTGTTCTAACCTCGGTTCATAATATCACATAGTGTGTTCTAACCTCAGGTCAACATATCACATAGTGTGTTCTAACCTCAGGTCAACATATCACATAGTGTGTTCTAACCTCAGGTCAACATATCACATAGTGTGTCCTAAACTTTACACTGTCTAAAGTTTATAGTTAGATTTAAATCTATCTAAACTTTACACTGTCTAAAGTTTATAGTTACATTTAAATCTATTTAAACTTTACACTGTCTAAAGTTTATAGTTACATTTAAATCTATTTAAACTTTACACTGTCTAAAGTTTATAGTTATATTTAAATCTATTTAAACTTTACACTGTCTAAAGTTTATAGTTACATTTAAATATATTTAAATTTTACACTGTCTAAGGTTTATAGTTACATTTAAATATATTTAAATTTACACTGTCTAAGGTTTATAGTTACATTTAAATCTATCTAAACTTTACACTGTCTAAAGTTTATAGTTATATTTAAATCTATCTAAACTTTACACTGTCTAAAGTTTA
>NW_013669244.1:31726-35561 GCF_000517525.1 Limulus polyphemus
AGTTACATTTAAATCTATTTAAACTTTACACTGTCTAAAGTTTATAGTTATATTTAAATCTATTTAAACTTTATACTGTCTAAAGTTTATAGTTATATTTAAATCCCTGTTTGGGTTCTATTTCTTTGCAGTAATTTTAGTAAAATATTACAATGAAAATATTGCTCTGTTGTAATAAACAAGGCCTACATACCAACTGTGCGTGCTGAAACCTTACTGTAAAATAAACAATGAAGGAACAACTTATATATATATATCATACAGATTTGGAAAGTGTAGGAGAAAATGGAAAATAACTGTACCAGTCATTTGGAAAACATAACTACATGAACGTAAGCATGTTTATAGATAAGTTGAATCAAAGATCTTTATTACCTCCAAATTTTTTATAATGGTCGAATAAACTGAGGCGATTGTACTTTAATGAAAAAAATCATAGAACAGATAACCTGTGTTTATTTCCACTGGAAATGTGATTTTCACTAAACATTACACCGGGAGGAATTGCAGATTGAGAAACAAAAAATTGTGGTTTAAAATTGTTTGTTTGTTATGAATTTCGCGCAAAGCTACACGAGGGATATCTGCGCTAGCCGTTCCTAATTTAGCAGTGAAAGACTAGTCATCACCAACTCTTTTATCAATGAATAGTGGGATTGTCCGTCTCATTATAACGCTCCCACGGCTGAAAGGGCGAGCATGTTTAGTTGGACGGTGAGTAAAACCCGCAGATTGCGTGTCGAGCGCCCTAACCACATGGCCTACTAATTTAAAATAAGCCTATTTCCAAACAGCATGCTATTAATCACATCAATTAATTAAAACATATTATATTCCCTCGTATAACTTGATAGTTTGTAGTTAGGCACAAAGCTGCACAATGGGCAATCTGTGCTATGCCCACCACGGGTATCGAAACCCGGTTTCTAGCCTTGTAAGCCCGCAGACATACCACTGTCCACTGGGGGTCAACTCGATAGTCTTACTACTTCTTCTACTGCATGTCTGGTATTTATAGCTATTATTTTTCAAAATAGCTGTAGATTTATTGAATTTTTTATCCCAATACTAAGTTTGACCTATATGTTTGGTTTAAATTCTGCTCTAAAAAGTTAAAGGTACATTAATTTTTTCTGGTATACGAAAATATGTTTTTTCAATCTAACCTATTAAAAAAAAATCTATAGTTGTTAAAACCATATTTTTGAAAATAAATTTGAAGAAAAGTATGTTGTTTAGTCAGGAAATTAATTGTTTAAATTTGCACGTAAAGCCATTTAGTGTCGTTTTATCTGAATTTATACTTTCTAACGTTGAAATTAATTGTTTAAATTTGGACGTAAAGCAATTTAGTGTCGTTTTATCTGAATTTATACTTTCTAACATTGAAATTAATTGTTTAAATTTGCACGTAAAGCAATTTAGTGTCGTTTTATCTGAATTTATACTTTCTAACCTTGAAATTAATTGTTTAAATTTGCACGTAAAGCAATTTAGTGTCGTTTAATCTTAATTTATACTTTTTTGAAAAACAAAATCAAAATGAAAAACCGTTTTCTTTATCGCATTGAAACTAACAAGCCATAGTTTTTTTGTTGTTATTTTAAGTGCTTGTCTCCATACGCCATTTCTGTAGCGTGTGCGTGACATTTTAAGACATTCTTTCCGTTTCTCCACCTCAGATGTAAAGGATTTTTTAAGCGCACAGTGCAAAACAAACGAGTTTACACGTGCGTTGCTGATGGAAATTGCGAAATCACTAAAGCCCAAAGAAACAGATGTCAGTACTGTCGATTCCAGAAATGTCTTCGGCAAGGCATGGTTTTAGCAGGTGAGAACAAATCTGTTTCCTGTTTGTTTGTGTGTTTTTTTATATATAATCGGAACCATATTTTTAATGATATAGTCAAGTAAACCGAACGAAAAGTTTTGTCTCTTTGTTGTTCAATTTTCCAAGAAACCTTAAATTCGTTACTGAAAAACAAGTATAGTGTCCTTGTAACTGTTTTTTTTTGTTGTTGTTGTTTTTTGTGGAACACGGACAACCCGTATTGTAAGAGCCTGTAAGAAAAACATGGGTTGATGTGTACAGTCCTGGGTTTTGTGCTTAAATCAAAACGTAAAAAAGAAAGAAAAAAAACAGTGTTGTTCTTAAACGAATATTTTTTTCACCCCTTTGGTCATGATTAAATGTCATAAATGTCTTGTATCTTAAGATTATCATATAGATTTAACTTCATGATTTTTTTTTTCTATTTACGTATGAATATAGATTTGCGATATTTTTTATGATGGTCGCAATATTCCTTTCGATGAGTACAAATTTATATTTGCTTCACAACTGAGATATTAATTTAATTAAAGAAATAACGTGATGCAGCTTTACAGGCACTTGTTGATGGGGAATATTCTGAAGGGGATTTTTTCATTCAGGACAAACTGATACATTTTAGGAATAATTTTTTGTTTTGTTTTTTTTAATTATGCACCAAGCTACACAAGGGCTATCTGTGCTCTGCCCACCACGGGCATCGAAACCCGGTTTCTGGCGTTGTAAGTCCGCAGACATACCGCTGTGCCACGGGGGGGCTTTAGGAATAAGGGGAATTATGACGGGGATTTGGTCTCCAAAACAAACTGATACATAAGGGAAATTCTGATGGGGATTTGGTCTCCAAAACAAACTGATACATAAGGGAAATTCTGATGGGGATTTTGTCTCCAAAACAAAGTGATACATTTTGATGTCCCTCAGAAGGCCTAGCAATTGAGTTTCCACTTTGTATTTTATTGTGTAGAGGAGGGAGACGTGTTTGTGTTGTTCTGAAGCTATTGTGTTAAAAGAAACTATTTTTATCGTTATTACGTTGAGTCACTTGAATGATGTACAAGAAGGAACTATTTTTGTAGTGACAATTCACTGTGCCTGTTCCCTGGTGTAGTATTATAATACATTTTTAGTGCTACTTTGCTGAATTTGATTTCTGGTTAGGGAGGAGGAGGAGCTACTTTTCAGCGTTAATCTGCTGTGTTTATTAACTAGTGTAGGATTAGGAACTATTTTTAGTGTTAATTTGCCGAGTCAGTTGAATAATATGCGCGCAGGAACTATTTTTTTTTAGAGATAGTCCGCTGTATCTGTTCAATAATGTAGAATTATAATATATATATTTTTGGTGATATTTTGCTGAATTTAATTGCTGGCTTGGGATAAAAAGACTCTTTTAGATTGTTCTGTTAACGAGTGTAGAAGGCTGGCATGATCAGGTGGTTAGGACGCTTGACTCGCAATCTGAGGGTCGCGAGTTCGAATCCCAGACCCACCAAACATGCTCTTCATTTCAGTCGAGGGGGCGTTATAATGTGACGCTCAATTCCACTATTCGTTGGTATTAGAGTAGCCCAACAGTTGGCAGTGGGTGCTGTTCAACGCTAAATTAAGGACGGCTAGCGCAGATAGCCCTCGTGTAGCTTTGCGCGAAATTCAAAACGAGTGTAGAAGGAGGAAATATTTTTAGTGTTAACCCGCTGTCTCTGTCTATTGGTGTAAAACCAAAATATATTGTATATATATATATTACTTCAAATAGTCTCACTGTTTCGTAAAAGAAGGCTGCATTTTTCATTGTTATTACGTCGAGTCTCAGTATGTATAGGAAATTAGCGTGTGTTTGTGTTGCGGAATAATTTTCTTGTATTTATTTCATACTATTTGTTTAGGATGTGGAAAAATAACCTACTGAAGATTGTTTTTTCATTAACCATTATACAGCTCTGGACCAAAACATTTTGACTTAATGCGAAACCTTTCGATACGTAACGTACTAATGATGGA